>NW_015633578.1:663093-663174 GCF_001515625.1 Sinocyclocheilus rhinocerous
ACTGAAATTTCATAGGCCAAGACATTTCAATAGGCTATTGAACTAAGTGTGCCTGTAAAAGGCTATTAGTGCTATTAGTGT
>NW_015633578.1:663584-665651 GCF_001515625.1 Sinocyclocheilus rhinocerous
GGGTTAGCTTAAAGAAATTATCAGAAATATATTACTGTGGTGCAGTATGATATACATAATACTACTACAACAATTATTAGAACTTTTGTTTAAAAGAATAATCACACAATACGCTATTTCTTCCATGTTTTAATTTTAATAGTAAACCCTTTGTTTGCCAAAAATAAAGAGTTTAACTCTCATTTGATTGAAAGATAAATTAAACTGATTTATGCCTTCATTTGCACTGTACTGTAAATTAAAACTAACTGAAATTTCTAGTGTCACATAGGCCAAGACATTTCAATAGGCTATTGAACTAAGTGTGCCTGTAAAAGGCTATTAGTGTTATAATTTCATGAAAATAGTTACAGTCTTCTTAACAACTTCTAAAATATAGCTATGATAACAATTAAATTATTTACACTTATTATATACATTTTTTTAAGTTAATCCATTGATGTGCATTAGATGATGAATTGAATAGTCACCTCTACTATTGTAGGTTATGTTTTGGTCATCAGAAAATAATTAATGAGGAATTATGAGAGGTTATGCTATTACACATACATTTCTGACATGTAAATTATTGAAGCCAAATACTTGCATTTCCCCAAACTGTTTAGCTGTAGTACAGTATTCATAGGCTTAATCATGAAGCATACAGAGGAAGACAAGAGTAAGAGCAGTGTGGGAGTACTACACTCAACCAACACCAGGAAAGGCAGTTTTTGTCAGAGCCCTTGTTATTCTTAATTTTGACATTAATTTTCATTTTTACACCAGACATATATATATATCGGTTTAAAATATCGGTTATCGGTCTGCTTAATCTGTAATAATCGGTATCGGCATCGGCCCTGAAAAACACATATCGGTCGACCCCTAAAACAAATAGCACTGAACCCGATGAAAATCATTCAGAAATAACCCCATAAAAATGTTAAACCATGTAAAGTATATATCACATGAAAGAGCATGAAATGCTCACCTAAGAAAACCCTATACTGACTGAAGGGACTGAAGATGATCAAAAATAGAGGTCGACCGATAGTGGATACCGATAGCAAGGTTGGACCACACTCGCCGATACTGATTAATCAACCAATAGTTTTTCAAATGGATACTGTATGAAAACTAAAAAAATAAATAAATACTGAAGCATTCTTTGTAAATGAATAAAAATATTAATATTAAGTATAAATTATATATTGATCAAATTATAAAATGGAATTATAAATTATATATTGATATATAATTATATATTGATTAAAATTAATTCATAGTTCATTAACTAATGTGAACAGAAGCAACTTCAAAATGTAAAAATTAGTAGATTAACACTAACTAGATGACCATCTTTAAATATCTACACAAAGGCCATAGCATTGAAATTACATACATATAGAGACTGTATGTATGCTCTCACACTTTAATTGCTTCTATTCTACAACACTTGATGATTATCTAATCAAAATAACAAAATATGGCAGTCGCACAAAAAGAGTGAGCTTGAGTTTGAAGTTCAGTGTTTAAAAAAACAGAACAAACGTAAAGAAAAAGCGCGATCTATATTATAGCTCTCTATATGAAGCATACAGACTTTATTAGAGCAACAGAAAGACAAACGTTTCACTGAAAAAACACAATACACAATCTTCCAGTCCAGGGTGAAGTCTTTATGTACATTAACAACGATTGGGACAAATATAATGTAATTTAATGTAAAACGGTGTGAATGCGCTCTGTAGCGCGACAGGATTTCTGTCAGCTAAATGAACATATCGATGTGTTTTCTCACGTCACATCTTTAAATCTGCAACTTCACTGGTTAACAAATGCATTAATGTAGCTGGATGTAAACTAATGCAAATAGATGGTAACAATCGTGACATTAAACATTAGGGTCAGACTTGCATGTGTTTTGTTCACATTGTTTTAACCGCTTGAGGTGCTCCTAATGTTTGCGTCATCTAGGCCTGTCGCAATAATCAATATATCGACTTGTCGCACAATATATGTACATGACCGCAATAATTTTTGGTGACGCAATATATCGCCCATTATATTTACTTAAAAATGAATGTC
>NW_015633578.1:666481-674422 GCF_001515625.1 Sinocyclocheilus rhinocerous
GGGTTAGCTTAAAGAAATTATCAGAAATATATTACTGTGGTGCAGTATGATATACATAATACTACTACAACAATTATTAGAACTTTTGTTTAAAAGAATAATCACACAATACGCTATTTCTTCCATGTTTTAATTTTAATAGTAAACCCTTTGTTTGCCAAAAATAAAGAGTTTAACTCTCATTTGATTGAAAGATAAATTAAACTGATTTATGCCTTCATTTGCACTGTACTGTAAATTAAAACTAACTGAAATTTCTAGTGTCACATAGGCCAAGACATTTCAATAGGCTATTGAACTAAGTGTGCCTGTAAAAGGCTATTAGTGTTATAATTTCATGAAAATAGTTACAGTCTTCTTAACAACTTCTAAAATATAGCTATGATAACAATTAAATTATTTACACTTATTATATACATTTTTTTAAGTTAATCCATTGATGTGCATTAGATGATGAATTGAATAGTCACCTCTACTATTGTAGGTTATGTTTTGGTCATCAGAAAATAATTAATGAGGAATTATGAGAGGTTATGCTATTACACATACATTTCTGACATGTAAATTATTGAAGCCAAATACTTGCATTTCCCCAAACTGTTTAGCTGTAGTACAGTATTCATAGGCTTAATCATGAAGCATACAGAGGAAGACAAGAGTAAGAGCAGTGTGGGAGTACTACACTCAACCAACACCAGGAAAGGCAGTTTTTGTCAGAGCCCTTGTTATTCTTAATTTTGACATTAATTTTCATTTTTACACCAGACATATATATATATCGGTTTAAAATATCGGTTATCGGTCTGCTTAATCTGTAATAATCGGTATCGGCATCGGCCCTGAAAAACACATATCGGTCGACCCCTAAAACAAATAGCACTGAACCCGATGAAAATCATTCAGAAATAACCCCATAAAAATGTTAAACCATGTAAAGTATATATCACATGAAAGAGCATGAAATGCTCACCTAAGAAAACCCTATACTGACTGAAGGGACTGAAGATGATCAAAAATAGAGGTCGACCGATAGTGGATACCGATAGCAAGGTTGGACCACACTCGCCGATACTGATTAATCAACCAATAGTTTTTCAAATGGATACTGTATGAAAACTAAAAAAATAAATAAATACTGAAGCATTCTTTGTAAATGAATAAAAATATTAATATTAAGTATAAATTATATATTGATCAAATTATAAAATGGAATTATAAATTATATATTGATATATAATTATATATTGATTAAAATTAATTCATAGTTCATTAACTAATGTGAACAGAAGCAACTTCAAAATGTAAAAATTAGTAGATTAACACTAACTAGATGACCATCTTTAAATATCTACACAAAGGCCATAGCATTGAAATTACATACATATAGAGACTGTATGTATGCTCTCACACTTTAATTGCTTCTATTCTACAACACTTGATGATTATCTAATCAAAATAACAAAATATGGCAGTCGCACAAAAAGAGTGAGCTTGAGTTTGAAGTTCAGTGTTTAAAAAAACAGAACAAACGTAAAGAAAAAGCGCGATCTATATTATAGCTCTCTATATGAAGCATACAGACTTTATTAGAGCAACAGAAAGACAAACGTTTCACTGAAAAAACACAATACACAATCTTCCAGTCCAGGGTGAAGTCTTTATGTACATTAACAACGATTGGGACAAATATAATGTAATTTAATGTAAAACGGTGTGAATGCGCTCTGTAGCGCGACAGGATTTCTGTCAGCTAAATGAACATATCGATGTGTTTTCTCACGTCACATCTTTAAATCTGCAACTTCACTGGTTAACAAATGCATTAATGTAGCTGGATGTAAACTAATGCAAATAGATGGTAACAATCGTGACATTAAACATTAGGGTCAGACTTGCATGTGTTTTGTTCACATTGTTTTAACCGCTTGAGGTGCTCCTAATGTTTGCGTCATCTAGGCCTGTCGCAATAATCAATATATCGACTTGTCGCACAATATATGTACATGACCGCAATAATTTTTGGTGACGCAATATATCGCCCATTATATTTACTTAAAAATGAATGTCACCATGTTTTTTGCATTCCACTTGCGCCTGTGTTTTTTGCAGCTTCTCGTGCATAACGTAGTGTAGTCGGTGCTAGTTCAAATCACCCATTATAGATCAAATAACAATCTGGTGCAAAACGCATTTACTTATATGTTTGAGAATCGAGATATTTTCTGATATAGTTAACATGTTTGGAAATATTTCGAATAAAAAGGAAAAAATAAATAAAACATAAGCCTATATCAGTTATACAGTGCTATTGTGGCTGCTGTGTCACATGACAAGCACGACGAGCAAAGCTACATTATAGTAAATATGTCAGCATTTATGTTCAAAGCACGACGATCACAGATCAAGCATTGACGTTCAACATTCAATAACGCTGACATTATCAGTCTAAAAATTAACACACAAGCTTAAAAAAAACAATCAGGAAATCCTTCATGTCTGCATGACTTTAGTTTCCTGTTCAACTAAATCAGTTTGCAGACGCCAGAACAGGTGCATATATAGTGTTTTATCAGATGAAAGCAATTTAGAAATAACCTCGTAGGATGTTGATTAAGCAAACTGTTTAAAGTGTTTTTTAAGGATGTGTAAATGAGCGAAATATGCACTGCTCAACTCACCTCAGAAGACACAGCAAACGCGCTGAACTGAATGAGGAAGGAAACTAGTGGTGACCAGGGTTGCCAGGTTTCACAAGAAAACCCGCCCAATCGCTACCCAAAACTAGCCCAATCGCGTTTCGAGGGGGTAAAATACACGTTTTTTGGCGTGGTTCCCCTGTTCCTCGCATTCCAGGGGATAAATATCATGTTATTGGAGTCGCTTCAACCCGCGGCAACAGTAACGGGAAAACCGGGGACTTGGCAACACTGGTGGTGACGTCATGACGGCGATGCGAGAATAATGGTAGTTGATCGAAAACGCAACCCCTGGCTCTTTTTCTTGGCATATGTTCTGTCACACTTGTATTCTTGAACGAATGTTTAATTAATAAAAAATAAAAAGTTTATCAAAACGCGCCAAATACTGCTCACAAGGACAGAACATTTGTAATATATACAAAAATAAAGCTAAAACAGTTAATGTACACAAACGAGCACGTTCAATCTCAGTCATGTGTAGTTTGAAAAATAATTTATTAGGCATTTAAAGGCTTTATTTATCATGAAATTTAAAACATGGGAAGTCTAAAAAGCAATCATTACCAAAATTAGCCTACCCAAAATTAGGAATTGATTAACTCTTGATGCAAGTAGCATCAGTAGACCATAAAAAATACACAATAAAAGTTATTGATAAAATGAGTACTGAGTTTAACACATAATTACTAGAAAATGAATGAGACGGATCTCTCTCTTTATTGATTTACAAGCAAGCCAGAGCATCTCAACAGAAGAAAAGAAGCAAAGAAACGCCCTGCTGCAAAGCTAGCTACATTATAGTAAATATGTTAGCATTTATGTTCTAAACACACAGACACAGCAAACGCGCTGACTGAATGAGGAAGGAAACTAGTGGTTACGTCATGACGGCGATGCGAAAATAACGGTAGTTTATCAAAACGCGCCAAATACACCAATTTGGAGTAGACGTCACAGTTACATCACTTGCAGCTGCGCGCGCATTTTGGTGGCAGAATAACACTGGGAACAAGTGGAGGGAAACAAGACAAAAAAAGTATTGTTGTGCCTTTGGATGTCAGAATCAGAATGCAAATCATTTTTTATAGAATACTGTTGTCAAAGACGCCATTAGCTAAACGCAGACGTTTAAACGGACAGACTGGATGAAACCTGCTGCTCAATTTAACTCAACAATTGCAAGTTTGTAGAACATGTGGAAAATAAAGAAGAATATACATTATGGAAAATAGGAAGTAAAGAAAAATATAGAAATCTCAATCAGACTGTCCACACAAATGTAAAAATCAGTTTAAGAAACAAATAAAGTACTGACTGACTTTAAAATAAATATTTTTTTTGTGTGTTTTGTATGAAACATGGTTTGTCACAGATTAAAGGCAGAGTAAGTGATTTCTGGTAGCCAAAGTTGATATTTGTGTAGTTAAGCTGATTAACTCAGAAAGCATAGATCGTGCAAATAAAGATCGCGATGCATCGGAAAATAGTTATTTCTACACTACCGTAAATGACACACCAGTCTGTCTGCTCTGGAGCGATCAGAGCTCATGGTGCGTTCAAGTCATGTCGGATAGATCGTATTTACGAGTTGAACGCACATGAACGCCACCACAAAGTCGTTATTACGAGTGGGAAACTCGACATTTTCTTTAAGCCCCGAGTTTCCGAGTTAGGGGAGATCCAATGAGAAACATGGCGGAATCGATGGATGCAACGTCTGTAGTTGACGGTAAATTTTTGTTTAAATTGATAGTTTAATTGGTCATGTTCTTGTTACGCAGCTAGTTAATGAAATCCAAGTAAAAAAAATGCTATCATTTTTGCACCTATAGGTGAAAAATCTTTTGATTTGCCATGTTGCATGTTTTAAAAATATTAAAAACGCAAAACACACCTGATGCAAATTCTTTGCTCTTCATTTTCTAAGTTAATAAAATCCAAGTAAAAAATGCTATCATTTTTGCACCGATAGGTGAAAAATCTTTTGATTTGCCAAGTTGCATGTTTTAAAAATATAAAAAACGCAAAACACACCTGATGCGAATTCTTTGCTCTTCATTTTCTATAAGCAGAGTTAACAGACCCTGTTGTATTTTCTTGTAATTTATTAAAAGAAGGTACACCGCCATCTTGTGCCGACTAAACTAACTTGAACGCACCTGACGTCGTAATTACGACTTGTCAACTCGTAAGTACGAACGTCCCAGGCAGCATAAGGTACAAGTTGCGTCCAGCGCCTCATTCTTCTTTTAATTTTGTGAGAAACAAATGATGGTGCGTTTGCGCCACCTAGTGGACTGGAGCGCAGAAAATGCGATTCAGTATTTAGGAAAAAAAAACCTAAGTTCTGAGAGATGAAAAAAAGAAATGTTAGCATGAATGGAAAAGAAAAACCTAAGGTATTTTAAATACAACAAATATGTGTTTATAAAATTATAAATAATGCAGTATAATAAAGTGAATTAACGCTAAAACTGGTATAACTTTAGATGTATCATGAATGTGCACTACACATTTTAACTGTAGCATACCGTTGGTTACTCTTAAATAACACAGATTTTATGCCGAACCAAACATGACAACTTACGTAATATTATAACTCTAAACAGAGAAACAATCATAATAGCATAGAAACACGAAGACATACCTGCACTGGATCTGAAAATGATTGGCTGAACTGGAGCATATTATGACATTTTGATAAAAAATCATCAATGATTTGCTCAATAACATGCTTTCAAAAAATAAAAAAATGTTCATGTCAATTTAATCATAGATTGATATAAGTTATTTACATAGCTTCCAACAGTCCAATGACTTTCAAAACATGTCTGATAACATGAATCATCAGGCTTTTATGAATCATCAACTTATTACAGATATTAGTGTTTTTATGCCTGAGAAGAGAAGCGAACTGACTGAAGCTCTTCCCGCGTGGAGTGCAGTGATATGGTTTCTCTCTGGTGTGGATCCTCTCGTGTGTTTTCAGATGTGTTTTTGTTCAAAGATGTTAAAAGCTTCACAGCAAACAGTTAAGAGTCCCCTATTATTTGCTGTTTCACAAGTCTTTTGATATTTTCTATCTTAAACAAGTAAATTTAATAAACTGCTTGAAGCTTTTTAACCTTTATGTTCTTCAGCCTCGTTAATGAAGAATCAAGAATAAACGCCAACCTCTTTGTTCTTCAATATTTTCTTCAGTAACCCTTGTCTTTGGAGTTCAGACAGAAGTTATGTTCAGCATCTCATTCTTCTTTAACGTTTGTGGCGGGCGATGAAGCAAAATTATGATGCACTTGCGCCCACTACTGGACTGGAGTATATTGCGATTCGACAGTAGAAAGACAGAAAATAAAAACAGCAAAGCTCTTAAAACATATTGTAAGTTACATAACATGTATTAATATAGTATTGTTACATAAATATAGTTTTGTCAGATATTGAAAAAGCCATTTTAGAAATGCCCAATTCATTGGCATATTTATAACCCATGATCAATTCTGTAAAGTGATCAGTATTCAGCCATTTGGATGATCTTAGTATTTTTGTTTCATGTAGAATAAAACAACAGATTTTTAAAAAAGTACTGTTTATTTCTTCATGTGCAAAACATTTTAATGAGGCATGTATGCACCTGATTGTAAGGTGTTTAAAATACTTGCACTACCATATAAAAGTTTGGAATAATTAAGACTTTGCTTGTTATGTTTTTGAAGGAAGTTTCTTATGCTCACAAAGGCAGCATTTATTTGATAAAAATACAGTAATATTGTGAAATATTAATACAGTTTCAAATAACTGTTTTCTATGTGCATATATTGTAAAATGTAATCTATTCCTGTGAATCAAAGCTGAATTTTCAGCATCATTACTAAATCAAACAACAACAAAAAATTACTGATCCCAAACTTGTGTTTTCTACACACACACTCTCTCTCTCACACACACACACTCACTCACTCACTCACTCACTCACTCACTCACTCACTCACTCACTCACACACAAACACACACACACACATCTCTTAGAAAGTCTTAGTTGCTGAAGAAAAAAGCTTATTGCGACAACACAGGGTGATGTTTTTCTTATGACTCATCAGCTGATTTGATTGGTTGAAACTCTTCCCACACGCAGTGCAGTGATATGGTTTCTCTCTGGTGTGAATCCTCTCATGCGCTTTCAGGGTTCCTGAGCGAGATAATCTCTTGTCGCAGCGCGAACACTTGTACGGTTTCTCTCCAGTGTGAATCCGCTGGTGCATTTTCAAGTGTGCGGCTGATATAAACCCATTCCCGCATTCGAAGCACACGTGAGTTCTCACACCGGTGTGTATCTTCTGATGTTCTTTAAAACCGTCCAGTCGTGCGACACTCTTTCCACACTGAAAACACAAGTATGGTTTCTCCTGCACGTGAACTTGCAAGTGTCTCTTCAGTATGGATGACGAAAGAAACATTTTACCGCACTGGTCGCAGTGAAACGGACTGAGTGTGAAGATGTTCTTTCAGACTGCTGATATGTGTGAAGCTCTTGTCACACTGAACACAAATGTATGGTCTCTCTCCGGTGTGGATCCTCATGTGTTCCTTAAGGTTTTCTTTATAGGTGGAACTCTTTCCGCAGTGATCGCACGTGTGCGGCTTTTCTCCGCTGTGGATTTTGATGTGCCTCCTAATGACTCCTGAGAGTGCAAAACCTCTTCCGCATTGAGGACACAAGAACGGTTTCTCTCCGGAATGAATCCTTATGTGTCTGTTCAGACCTGTTTTGTATGCGAAACTCTTGCCGCATTGGTCGCACATGAATCTTCAATGTCCAGCATTTATTGGTGATGTGTTTTAGGTGGAGCTTCACTGAAGATGTTATTGTGATTGCTGTGCAGTAGGAGCAGATCTGCCCAAAAATAAATCAGTAAATGAATTTTTTTTAAAAATTCTTCTAATTCTCACATTATGTAATTTATCTTTGTTCATGATCCATATATCTATCATAAATTATTGTATTTCTACATTCATTTGCATTCCAATTAACACACACACACACACACACACACACACACATATATATATATACTCTATCTCTGCAGATTCGCTTCTTCCTGATGCTTTGATGCTCGTCTTCAATGTCCAGCATTTATTGGTGATGTGTTTTAGGTGGAGCTTCACTGAAGATGTTATTGTGATTGCTGTGCAGTAGGAGCAGATCTGCCCAAAAATAAATCCGTAAATGAATTTTTTTTTT
>NW_015633579.1:0-909 GCF_001515625.1 Sinocyclocheilus rhinocerous
AACAGGAGAAAACAAATCTATTTTTCAAGAAAATACATGTTCATTCATCAAAACAATGTAATATAAACAGATTGAACCGTGTTCCCTTAGTAATCAAACTGACCCCTGTACACTTCCTTAACCAACGCTTTAACCTACCCATACCACCAAACCTGTCCCTAACCTTACCCGGTCGCCGTGATTTTGCCAAGTAAGACATGTTCCTGGATCAACATCTGTTGTTGATCCTGGATCAACATTACTGTCCAAAAATACAGACTTAACCCAATCCCTACCCCTAAACCTAACCTTACCCATAATTTATTCCTAAAATCAGAGGGAAATGATAGCTGATTAACAAGGTTGTAGTAGCACCTAATCCTGATTGTAAGCCTAAAACTGACATTTCCTGAAAAGCTATCTCTCAATTCTGATTGGTTGATTGGAATGATGTTCCAGGATCAACAGGATGTTGTACTTGGTCAAATCACGCTCCTTACCCGTATTACACCTCAAGTGTTGCACCTTCATAAAAGCTTTTAATCATTGCATAACATCTGTTAAAATCATTTGAAGATGTTTTAAGTGCTTGATCACATGAATTGAACGTTTAATGACATCTGTAAGCATATTAACTTATATGAAATAATGGTCTGTTAATCATTAGATAATGTTGAATAAGTGCATTAGTAAACATTAACAGGCATGTTTCATCTCATATTTCTAGCTATGTGAATATTTAATAACTAATGATCTGTTAAACATTATATAATGTCTGTTAATGATATATTAATGAAAGTTATTAAAAAGTGTTACCAAAGAGGAATTCTATTTAACTGGAAGGACAGAACTAAAATATGTATCACTCGCTGTTTCAATCATTTTAACACTTAAGAAATTAACTGCCACAAAAAATAAGTAGTCCTCCTC
>NW_015633580.1:0-224 GCF_001515625.1 Sinocyclocheilus rhinocerous
ATGCATGACGTTTTATTCGTATCCAAAACGATGTGAACATTAAAGGGATAGTTCATCCAAAAATGATAATTTGATGTTTATCTGCTTACCCCCAGGGCATCCAAGATGTAGGTGACTTTGTTTCTTCAGTAGAACACAAATGGAGATTTTTAACGCAAACCGTTGCAGTCTATCAGTCGTATAATGCATGGCAATGGTAACAAAATCTATGAGAGTAAAAAAAA
>NW_015633580.1:368-531 GCF_001515625.1 Sinocyclocheilus rhinocerous
TTTTTACCTCTAATACACCACTATGTCCAACTGTCTTTGGGCGCGCGCACGGCATCTGGTGCGTGAGGTGTGTACCATGGGCGTAGCTTGTAGGGGGGCCAGGGGGGCCTGGCTCCCACATAGCGATTTAAGAATTTTACTAAATATTTATTTATAAAGTTTT
>NW_015633581.1:0-3098 GCF_001515625.1 Sinocyclocheilus rhinocerous
ATCTGGAAATGTAGTTATTAATACATTCATTATATTGTTATTAATCAAAATATGACATCAACATCTGATTATTTGTTACTAAATGTTCTTATTATGCGCAGGGGCCCCTGTTAATGAACCACACAGGGATTTTTATGTTTTTTCTTTTTCTTGGTGCCAGCTTTTCCTTCTTGAGTTTTCTGTTCTTCAGAATTGATCTCTGTAAATTCTCTGTACTGCCTCATGAGCTCTTCCATCTTCTGCTTTAATTCCTCAATATTCTGAAGCAGAAGTTTCTCTTTCTCTGTGTCTGTCTTCCCTTCATTAGTTTGTGGCGTGTTCATGTTTTCTTCCTCTTTCATTGAGTCAGTCTGCTCTCCTGGTTTCATGAAGGTATTGTCTCCTTGATCTGTGATGGTATATTTTAGTTTTTCTCTTTTCTCTTTCCCACATGCTGCTTCAGATTCTTTCATCCTCCTTTCACTTTTTTGCCCCCATTTTCTTGCACTTTTTCTTAATTCTCCAAAACGTTTAAAATTTTGGTTATGTTGCTTTTTCTCTCGATCAGATTCTTTTGCTGTTACTTCTTGTTCTGTTTCTGTTCTTTTTCTATCGATATCTGTTGTTTCCAAAAGCTGATTTTTCTGCTCTTTCTCATCATTTTTCTTCTCTTTCTCAAAATGGGATTTATTTTTCTCATATGTTTGTTCTGTGTCTGTTGTCACTCCGTCCTCTGTCATTATTTGTGCCTCATATTTTCTCAACATTGTGCTCTGCACTGTCTCCATGAATAGAAGATCTCTAACCTTCAGTTTAGCTTTTTCCATCTCTAGTTTGTCTTGAATTTCTTGAATTTCAGACTCGTATTTGACTTTAATAGCCTTCATTTCTCGTCTGACCTCCACCTCTCTTTCCAGAAACAGCTCCTGAATCATTTTGTCATTGTAGAAACTGGGGTTATTACTCCACATCATCTTATTGATTTTGTTTAACAGACTCACAACCTGACCAGGATCTTTCTGTTTATTATTGAACACATGAAATCGTCCTCCACAGTCATGGATCAGTTGTTGGACTTGATGATCTTCTTTAATGCAGTCTTCAATACTTTGATCTGCGAGGTTGTCTCCTCATGTGAACAGCACCATAGTGTAGGCCTCTGCTTTCTGTCCAAAGGTCATCTTGATGAGTTGAACGGTTTCTCTCTCTTCTTGTGTGATTGGGCCGACAGCGATGACCAGCAGAAACACGTGCGGCCCAGGAGCCGAGAGTTCAGTGCATCTCATGATCTCCTGCTGGATCTTTTCATTACTGAGGCTTGTGTCGAAGAGTCCTGGTGTGTCCACCACAGTCATGGGTCGACCACAGACCACACCACTCTCTCTTTGGCACATCTTGGTCACAGACTTCATTGCAGCCCTTGATTGAAACATGCTGCGTCCCAAGATGGTGTTACCTGTTGCACTTTTTCCTACGCCAGTTTTTCCAATCAGGACGATCCTCACACACTCCAAGTCCTTTTTATTACGAGTGGCTGTGAATCACCAACATGAATGTGTTCAGTATTGCATGCAATCAAAATAACAATTAAAATATCAATATTAGATCAAAGAAAGTTTTTTTTTGTTGACAATATATAGCTCAAGGATGTCATTTCAGCATCACCACTAACATCAAATGAAATTGCAGAAATAATGGCTGTTTTTAATACTCCCTGAATACTTGCCTATATTATTTTGCCTGAATACTCCCCATGTTTTTTACTGGTCAGTAAAACAGATAGTCCCACCACCAAACTCATGTGATTGGTTGAGTCAGAAGCTGACTTGTCAGACCACTCAATCAAACAGATCAGTGTTTAAAGTGTCACTGAGGGGCCATTTACATGACATCATTTTCAACTAAAAATGAAAAGAGTTTATGCTTTGGCTGATCATTTACATGACAATGGCATTTTGGGGGTCTAAAACACAGACTTTTGAAAACAGGTTTGAACAAACAATACCGTTATCACAAACAAAATAAATGATTATGAATTGGACATTGGCCAGCGACAGCATGGTTAAATACATAACCTGAGACGTTCCCTTTCGAATGTGGAACTCACACTGCTTCCTCTAGAGGACACTATGAGGGAGAAATGCCCACTCCATCATGCTGAAGGGATGAGTGCCTTATTGGCTGGCATAGAAGTCAAAGTCTTAAAAGGAGTCCCCATCTCTAGGGTACGCACCAGCAGCTGCTGTGACTTGATTCCCTACAGCCAAAGCCCAAGCTGCATACCCTCATAGAAAGGCGCTTGAACCCTTTCCTTCCTTCTCTGCAGTTCTGAGTCAAAAAAGAAGCTCAGCCCAAAGGCAGAGCTCAAGGGCCTGGTACTTCAGAGAATACCTTTAAGGGAATATTGTCACAGAATGGAGCTCTTGAGAACGCTCCGTTTTAAGCAGTGGCAAAAGAGGCTTACAAAGAGCCCCTAACTGAGCTCAGTGACTCTCTAAATCGAGAGGAGGCCAAATTAGATCCTATGCTTAGGACAGCTAAGGAGGCACACAGAAAGTATACCCTTGAGCCCTTGGGAGCAGAGACCACAACATTACAATTTTTTTAGCGAAAATGAGTCTAATGATGCGCCAACTCAAAATCAGTAGTCAAGGACTTGGCACTTACTGCTTGCTCCGGGGATGTAGGCAGAAGTACCGACTCGGTGTTTACAAGTCAAACTCCAACTTCAAATTTGTCCGACATCGTTGTTTTACCTACACTGCGTTACACTACGTACACAGTGTTTTTGAATTATTAATTTTTTTGTAAAAGGCATTTGACAGTCTTTGCACGTTCGACTTGCTGTTCGATTTGCAGTTCGATTTTTCAAACTCTGCTGCTCTGTGTTTCACGGAAACCTGGCTGAAAGACACCATTCCGGACAGCGCGTTGAGTCTCCCGGGCTTTCAGCTGTTCAGAGCGGATAGCGACGCAGAATCAACGGGGAAATCACGTGGCGGCGGGACATGCTTTTGTTCTATTCGCCGCGGGAGTTTTGTTCGTTCATTCTCGTCAATGTCTACATTCCTCCTCAAGCACACGTGAGCTCCGCTTTACAGAAACTCGCTGATCTGATC
>NW_015633582.1:0-2149 GCF_001515625.1 Sinocyclocheilus rhinocerous
AAAAAAAAAAAAAAATGAGTTGAAAGCTTACTGAGCCACGGAAGAGACACTGTTTCTCAAGCGCTTTCCATGAGCATGATTCGAGATGGAGTGAACACGGACAAAGGCGTTTCATTCATTAATTTCCACCCCCAACCCCCCCACCGACACAGTTTTTCGTAGGGCCCCTAGAAGTTTAGGATCGGCACTGAAGACATCCCAGATTGTACTTCCAATTTGAGGCCCTTTTATTTAGTATTTAAATTAGTGATGCACCGATCATGGTCGATTCAGAATCAGATTTTTATTTTTTATTTTTTAAGAAATTGGTTGATTCTGCTACTGGTTGCTGATTTTTTTTTAAGCAAATTTATTTATTGGCTATTTGCTTTATAACAAGCAATCTGGCCTTAAACAAAAATATCTGTAGGCATTTGAAAATAGAGGCAATATAACCACTGCATCTTAATCATGATCCAAACAAAGATGCTACACACGTTGCATAAGCAGTTGTTTTTGATTTGAATTAGATTATATAATTTCAGAATTTAAAGCAAAAACAGAATGGTCTGTTTTTGCTACATAAAATATTTGCATAAAACAAAAACAACAGGGCTGAATGAGCCACAAATTCACTCTCTGACAGCAGGTGGCGCATATGAACCAGCCGCAATATAGCGTTTCCTTGGTTACCACTGCAAAAAAAAGTCTTAGAGCTGCCCTTTATACTGAGATAAGAGAAGAAAATGCACTGTAAAATCCAATAGAGAATGTGAAGCTGACGTCACGCCGCGTTGAGTTCTGGGAAACTGCTTTTTTTATCCGCCATACTGTGAGGATCGCGCTGCCGTTCCGCTATTGATTTTAGGGCAGTATTTTGATTTTGTTTTTGATTGTGTAAAATGTCACCATTGTATGTCATTCATGCTGCATCGAGAATTGCAAAAGTAACTCCGGTCATCGTCCTGAGAGAAAACCGGACAATGCAGTGTGTTTTTTCACCTTTTCTCTGTGTAAAAACCCCAAGTGAAGCAGGTCGCGGTGATGGCAAGAAGACGCCAGATGGTAAATCTATTAATAGTGTCACCGATTAAACCCACTGCCTGTCACTCAATAAATGAATCGTATTGCCGCGTGTTTTTGAAAGGTTTGATTCTGTTTGCTTTAATAATTAACATCACCTTTGCGAGTATGACTCTCACTCGGCTTGTGAATTCGTAGAACTTGAACAGGGACATTAAAATGCTTAACACAAATAACTCTTAATGTTGCTTAATGTACAAATACAGTGATAAAGACAAAACTTTAAAGCATACTATGTGCAGATTCGCACATAAGCCCAAAATGTGAATGCAACGCGTTATTTCAGCCTGGTCTCATTTCTGTCAGGACCACTATCGTCAAAAGATGACTGACAATTAGCATACAGTTTGGATTGGCGGTATGGTTCTGTTCTGGGCAAGAACTACCTGCACATCCATGCAGCCTAGCATGGATAAGAGCAGCGATAACCCCCCAGGGTAAACAGAACATAACCAACATGAATGTATTGCAGATATCATTAAGTTCAAAATTTAATGTACACATTTAGAATTAGTCTGATTCAAAGGAGAATCAGAAGCCTTCGGAGGACACATTTCAAATCGAATCCAAAGTTAGCTTCATTTCCTGCCTCCTGAGATACCTCTTCTGGTCGATACTTAAAGGCAGAATAGATGTATCCTTCGCTGCCTTGATACCCACAATCCTGTGTGTTCTATCCCATGATGGTTGATCAAATAAATCATTGAATATTTGCTTAGTTATCACCAAAGCTTTATCAGATTTATAAAAGAAAGATAAAGCTTGCGATTCTCTCCGAAAACAGCCAAGCACCTGGAGACGAGCCGTGGGCGGAGCTGAAGAGTCGCGAGCACTTCCGGGCCGATTGGCAACAAAACAGACATTGATGCAGTTTTACAGCAGTTCCTAGTCATGACCGCGATCTTTTATCACTGGGACTGCTCCGTCTTTCAGTATCAACGATGTGCAAATCCAGTGTCAGAATGTACCTTTTTATAAAACATTTGTCACCGAAATGACGGGAGCAAACAAATACGCTTGAGAAACTCCATTGCTGCCTTGGAAAAACAAATTGCATCCACTGTTCACATAACACTGAATAAGGTTA
>NW_015633582.1:2679-3228 GCF_001515625.1 Sinocyclocheilus rhinocerous
ACACTCTTTAGAGACATTAGGCTTGTTCGACTTCATGCGGCGCCGCAAAGATCGGCTGCCGCCTGTCAAAGCAATGCATCCTGGTTAGAAAATTTGTCCGACTTTGATCGGCACTGCAGCCGCCTTATGATCACATGTACCATCAAGGTACCGCGAGAGCAAAACGAGACCAGCCGCCTAGGTCAGGCACTGGGCTTGTTTGAGATGCGCCTCGCCTCGCCTGAAATGTAGGCGAGAGTAGGTGGCTGCAGTGAAGAGAGGAGTGAAATAAGAGCAGTCAAGACGGGCAGTTCTGACCTCTTGAAGTGAACAGATACCAACGAGATCAAAGACAGATATCGCGTTATTCTCACTCATGTGTTGTGTACTCAGTTCTGTTGCCTTAATATAAAAATAAATATGATGAACAAGACACTCAAAGTGCTTGCTATTTAATTCCATACGAAAGGCGTATTTATCATTCATTTGTACTTTAATACAAACATGTATTTTAGATTTTTATAGAAATATGACAACAATCACATATCTCACACAGAGATCGCACTGTCA
>NW_015633582.1:3718-3808 GCF_001515625.1 Sinocyclocheilus rhinocerous
AGAAATATGACAACAATCACATTATCTCACACAGAGATCGCACTGTCATAATGTTTGGGAATATTCATGCATAATTTAAATACTTAAATC
>NW_015633583.1:0-522 GCF_001515625.1 Sinocyclocheilus rhinocerous
CTTGGTAAATATGAGCAAAGGTGGCTGTGAAAATAAATCTGCATCCGTTTATTTTTTTGATCTTTCATTCAAAAAATTCACAAAATTGAAGTAAATCAATGAAAAGTGGGGGGGAAATCTCATTGTGAAATAAATGCTTTTCTCTAGTTCACGTTGGCCACAATTATTGGCACCCAATTACTGCAACATCCTTTTCAACAGCTCTGAGTTTTCTTCTAGAATGCCTGATGAGTTTGGAGAACACCTGACAAGAGATCAGAGACCATTCCTTCATCCAGAATCACTCGAGACCCTTCAGAATTCCAGGTCCATGTTGGTGATTCTCCTCTTTCTTCAGTTCCCCTCGTTTTCTATAGGGTTCAGGTCAGGGAACTGGGACGGCCATGGCAGAAGCTTCATTCTGTGCTCAATGTCACATTTTTGTGTTGATTTTGATGTTTGTTTTGGATAATTGTCCTGATGGAAGATCCAACCACAGCCCATTATAAGACTTCTAACAGAGGCAGTCAGGTTTAGATTTTT
>NW_015633584.1:0-181 GCF_001515625.1 Sinocyclocheilus rhinocerous
CAGCGCTTCATGACTTCAGTCTAAAACTGAGTTCTGCATTTTCTCAAAAACTCTCATTATAATTACTGAAGCGGTCTACACTACACAATCAATCTCTTTTCTGCAGTTTGTTGTTTATGCTGATGAGTGAGTGTGTGAATTCAGTCAGTGAGAGCACACTGAACTACTCCAGAGTTCTCCG
>NW_015633584.1:1141-1274 GCF_001515625.1 Sinocyclocheilus rhinocerous
CACATGTACTCTCTCACAGCAGTATGTATTTTCTGATGTTCTTTCAAATATTGTAGACATGAAAAACTATTTCCACACAAATGACATAAATGTAGCTTCTCAATATGAACTCTCAGGTGCTGCTTCAGTTCTG
>NW_015633585.1:0-1913 GCF_001515625.1 Sinocyclocheilus rhinocerous
AAATGTAAAATAAATTAACAAAAACTATTTTTAAAGTTTGGGCTCATAAACATTAGATCACACACACCCAAAGCAGTTATTGTAAATGAAATGATCACAGATAATAGTTTTGATGTACTCTGCTTGACTGAAACCTGGCTAAAACCTAATGATTATATTGGTCTAAATGAGTCTACTCCACCAAGCTACTGTTATAAGCATGCATGCCGTCAACCCGCTTAAATGATAGAAGTACTTGCGCTGTACAATCTATAAAGACTGTGTCTGTTCCCCGAATAGTGAGGTCAAAATATAAATTGAATGCAGGATCTAGAAAAAATCAGATTCGAAATACTTCTGCTTAATGTTACACTGTCAGATATGCAAATGAAATCTATCGTATCTCTTGCTCTGGCTACTGTGTATAGACCACCAGGGCCATATACAGATTTCCTAAAAGAATTTGCAGATTTTCTCTCAGACCTATTGGTTACTGTTGATAATGTGCTAATTGTCGGAGATTTTAATATTCACGTTGATAAAACAACTGATGCATTAGGACTTGCGTTTACTGACATAATAAACTCTTTTGGAGTCAAGCAAAACGTCACCGGGCCCACTCATCGTTTTAATCATACACTAGATTTAATTATATCGCATGGAATCGATCTTACTGATATAGATATCGTACCTCAAAGTGATGATGTTACTGACCATTTCCTTGTATCGTGCATGCTGCATATTACTGATATTAACTATATGGCTCCGCGTTATCGTCAGGGCAGAACTATTGTTCCAGCCACCAAAGACAGATTCACAAATAACCTGCCTGATTTATCTCAACTGCTCTGTGTACCCATAAATACACATGAACTAGACTAAATGACTAGCAACATGGGCACTATCTTCTCTAATACATTAGAAGCTTTTGCCAGTGTTGCCAGACGTACGATAATTATCGTATTTATACGATCTTGCCATGACGGCAAGAACCCCCTCAACATCTGGCAACACAGGCTTCCGATAACAGTGGCTCAGATGTGGAGCTAACAGCTAAAGTCTGTCTACACTGGACGCGACAAAGCGAGTGTTCAAAATAATTTTAATACGTCATAAATGGAACAAGGCATCAGTTTACTGTCGGGGATGTGTCGTGTCGTGTCGCATCCAGTGCAAACAGTCACTGATTATAATGGTTTCTATAGTATTTTGTCGCACTGCTCGCGTCCAATGTAAACACGGTACGCCTCATATCTATTGTGGTAATTTGCAGGTTGTGTCAAAAAGTTGTTGGTTGAGATAAATAGCTGTATTCTGTACGTTTGACTCGTGTACGATAATTTTCTTCCAAATACGATAATTTTGAGCTTCTGGTACGATACTTGGACATTTCCAATTTGGCAACACTGGCTGTTGCCCCCATCAAATTGAAAAAGGTTAGAGAAAAACGTACTGTGCCATGTAGTAATAGCAACAGTAATAGCATTCTCTCAAGAAAGAAACTCGTAGTCTTGAGCGCAAATGGAGAAAAACTAACTTGGAAGTTTTTAGAATTGCATGGAAAAACAGTATGTCCAGCTATAGACATAAAAGCTGCCAGGGCCGAGCATATCCACAAACTCATAGAAAATAACCCCTTGGTAATATTATTAGAAAATACGGGATTAGTTTCCACTGTTATGCTGATGATACTCAACTATATATCTCAACAAGACCAGATGAAACTTCTAAATTATCTAAGCTACCAGAGTGTGTTAAAAATGTAAAAGATTGGATGACCAATAATTTTCTCCTATTAAATTCAGATAAGACAGAGATATTACTTATTAGACCAAAAAACAGTACACAGAATCTCTAGGATTACAATTTGCAACTACAAATTACAATTTGACGGGTGTACTGTTACTTCCTCTGCAGTCAAAAATCTGGGTGTT
>NW_015633586.1:0-289 GCF_001515625.1 Sinocyclocheilus rhinocerous
CTTTATTTATAGGGCTCATACATTCATTCATCCCTCTCAGGTGCGTTACTAACTGTGTCCAACACTCTGCCAGGCCCCACTTAAGGGACGGTCCAGGAGGGGTGCGCAGCTTTTACCCACCCGATACGGTATTTATTTATTTTCTCATACAACCACAGCCATTCACACAGACACAGACACAGACACATACATTAAAACATACTACACTACACTCTTCCTGAGTGACCTGTCAGTTCTACTCACTCGTTCACTGATACACTTCCTCAACACAGTAAAAAAGCAGTACCCT
>NW_015633586.1:401-531 GCF_001515625.1 Sinocyclocheilus rhinocerous
ATCCTTCAAAGGCCCACTTACTTAACAATACAGACCATTGCATGCAATTAGTTATTCTGTAATCAAAACCCTTTTTCCTTTTTGCTCTTTAAATTTGGAAGAGCATTTTTTGAGTGTTCTTACCACCAAG
>NW_015633587.1:0-3322 GCF_001515625.1 Sinocyclocheilus rhinocerous
ATACAGAACAGAACCAACATAAATATTGCAGATATCATTAAAGTAAGATCATTTAATTTAATTATCATATCCAGGGGAGGGGGGTAATTTATCAAAGCAATGCAATATAAACAGATTGACTCGTGCTCCCTTATAGTAATCAAATTGACCCCTGTACACTCAAAAAAATATTTAACCCCAAAAGTTAAAACTTATGTAATTCAATTAGATGTCAATTTTCCATCCAATTTAATCACATAAATCCAACGCAAAAGTTAACATTTATTTAAGCTTCACCCTTTCATGTTCAGTTAATGTGAATGAATTAAATACATTTTATGAAAACTGATGAACTGTGATTTAAGCTTCTATAATACATAAACTTTACTCATTTCCAATAACTTATTGTTACTTGCTTTATATAATCACCTTACATTTTCTTAATTCTATTAAATAAATGGTCAAAACATGTTACATTTTCAAACATTTATTGCGTTGTAATTGCTCCATGAGTCGAAAGTAACATCCAATCTGACCAACAAAAAAAAAGCATCAAAGCAAGACATACTGTAATGCAGTTCTTAACAAATAAAGGCAACTGTTTTCTGCAGTTTCATGAATCCTTCTAAATTGAATCTTCCAGTGGTTATGACTCATGTTTGACTTTTTAGTTTTGTGTGCCCACAAGTAACAGGGATCAACAAGGAACCATACTTTTAACATCAAACATTAATTTCACATTTTCAAGGTAACTGTCATATTATTGCATAGTACGGTAAACAATGTGCTTTCTCCTGATCTATAACACAAAACACAAATGTAAATGGTCCCTTCTCTTCCTAAATATTTGTTAAAACAATTAAAAAACCAGGAACCTTAGAGAAAAATACAATAAAATAAATAAATTAAAATAAATGGGAAAAAAGAAAAGCAAATATTTTACTTCACATATATCAAGTTTTCAACACTTTTTTTAATACATATAACAGGTTTTCACATTTCAGCATTTAGGCCATTAAAACGTGTCCTACTCACTGCAGAGGGGTATGCTGCATACTAAAAGATCTCCTCAGCCATGCCTTCAAGAATGTCAGACCTTTGTTTGGGTGGTGGCTACTGGAAAACGAGTCATCTGAAAAGTTGACTTCCTGGACTCAATAGCAATATAAGAAACATCTCCTGTATCAAAAGTTTCAGAGCTACAGGAAGCAGGAAAGTGCAGTCTCTTGCATGCTGGATTTAGTGTCATCAGTTTGTAGAAATATTTCTTTCAGGGCATTGTTGTCTAAAGGTTTTCAATGTCCCTCCAGTTGTTGGAAACATGTAGGCAAACAGTGAATGTCCTATTCACTGAAACGTTTTAATTTTAAGTGCTTGAATCTTTGGGGAAAGCTTGCTGCCATCTAAATTCATCAGTACCTTCTGGAAGAATTCAAATATGAACTTGAGACTTTGAGGGTAGCTTAAGTTGAGAGAGCGTAGATCAGTCCGAAGAGCATTACTAATCCAAAGGAAATACTCTTTAAGTGTTGTAGCAGCTTTACACCCTCTATCACAACTCCAACATCACCCGGCTCATCCTCAGCACCAGCACCTTCTTTGCGAATCACAAAAAGCCCCAGAGTGGTCTCAGAAATTCCTCTTTCTGCTTCTTCAGGGTTGCATACTTATACAAACCTGGAATTCTTTGATGACTGTTGTCATGTCCTCATTGACACACAGACTCTTAACATTAACACTTTTACAAAGTAATGAAACAAGTAAAGTTTAGTTATATATTTATAACAAAAACAACAACAACACTTACTGTAATTGAGAGATTGCCCCAAACTGGAGACAATGTGGAATGATGTCACAATGATGAGGTCTCTGAAACAGTAAAGGTGACATATAATTTGAGTTTTGCAATGACAACTCTGCATTAAAAGAATGCATGATCAACTTAATGTACACAATTTGTTTTAAATGTACCTTTCATATACTCACATATCTAAATGTCAAAAAAGAGAGAAAAGATCAATACTTTTAACAAAGAAATTAAACGAGTACAGTTTAGTTATATTACAAAAAAATATATATACATACCGTAAGTCGGTGATTGACTTTAATCAGATTCAATGTGGATTGATGTCACAACAATGTCTCTGGAATATTAAAAACGACATATGATTTGATTTTTGTAATGAAAGTACAACTCAGCATGAAAAGAATGCATGTTCCACTTCATGGACACGATTTGTTTTAACAGGACATCCTACAAACTTTTACATGCAACTAATAATTTTTATTTATTTTTGGGGGGGAAAAGTGTGTGAAAATTTTTATTTTATGGTCAGTCACAATTGTAACCGGTGGGATAATGTGTATACTGAATTAACATATTTCTGCAGTCTTAAAAATTGTTATATATCTTAGCCCAGCTATTTTAAACTGTTTGATCACATTCTAGGCTTACTATTATGCATAAAAAACCCTTATACAACATTGATAGGAATACTGAGATCAAATACAAAAAAATACAACCATCAACGTATTTCAAAATTGTTACTTTTTTGTAACATATATCATCACATTTTTATATTAGTGCTACCAGTATTACAACATTAATATTCTAACTTATTTGTAACATTTGAACTTTTGATTTAGACTGCCAGTGAATGGCTGTTGCATGCATAAAATGCAAGCTTTGTATTCTGACAGTGTAGGGCTGGACGATATGGCCAAAATTTACATCACGATATATTTCTTAATTTCGGTCGATACGATATAATTCCGATATCGATATGAACACTATTTAAAAAAGCCTTGTAAAAACTGCCAAGAACGCCCACAACAGATGTCTGTGCATACAAACTTATGACAAATGAATTTGCCAAGTCTATGACACCTCGTATAAAACCATATAATACTTTAGAGAAAAAAAACATCACAAATAAATGAATGTTCACCTTTTATTTGTATTTAGCCTTCATACAAACAAGAAATGTGAAATCACTGTCAAATAAACATCTCAGACTCACCTAATTAATATTAATATATTTAACTTCAAACTATAGGCTAACATACCAGTCAAAAGTTTTTGAACAGTAAGATGTTTATTGTTTTTAAATAATTCTCTTCTGCTCACCCAGCCTGCATTTATTTGATCCAAAATACAGCAAAAACAGAGTTATTTTGAATAGTAAAATTATTTCAAAATGTTACTTTTCTATTTGGAAATATTTTAAAATGCAATTTATTCCTGTGATTTCAAAGCTATATTTTTAGCATCATTACTCCAGTCACATGATCCTTCAGAAATCATTCTAATATTCTGATTTGCTGCTCAAAAATCATTTATTAT
>NW_015633587.1:3359-4877 GCF_001515625.1 Sinocyclocheilus rhinocerous
ATGTTGAAAACAGCCGAGAAGAATTTTTTCAGGTTTCTTTGATGAATAGAAAGTTCAGAAGAACAGCATTTACCTGAAATATAAATCTTTTGTAACATTATACATTTCTTTATCATCACTTTTGATCAATTTAAAGCATCCTTGCTAGATAAAAGTATTAATTTCTATAATTTCTTTCCAAACAAAAAAAAGAAAAAGAAATCATACTGACTCCAAGCTTTTGAATGGAATAGTGTATAATGTTACAAAAGCTTTTTATTTAAGATAAATGCTGATCTTTGTATCTTTCTATTCATCAAAGAATCCTGAAAAAATTTATGATACTTTTGGGAAACGCAGCCCTGTTTGAATGCACTGTCAGCAGTGAGTGAACGCTCTCTGTGTGATTGATTGGTTCTGTCTTGCAACATTTGCGTGTGTTCAGATGAGCAGGAAAATAGTTCTATCCTACACAATTACTCGCTAACAAAGGTTATTCGTCCAATTCAATGCATATTGTACGCATTCTTCTTATTATTTTTTTTGTTAAATAAACAAAACCACTGGTAAATAAAGCGTACCTTTAGTATCGATATTTTTTGTTTGAGTATCGATACTTCGGATGGATACGCCCATCCCTAGAACACACCCACCGATTGCGTAACCGCCACGGACCAATGGAAGCTCAAAGGTGTTTAGGAGCCAAAACGAACTCCCCCAGAAAGTTAACTTTGGTCAGCTGTTTCGAACTGCCGTAACGAACTCAAAACGTTGTTTCGGCCTGCTTTTGTTCGAAATGACGTCATATCAGTTCGTTCTTCGATTTCGTTTGAAGTGTATCGGGGCCTTTACACTAGCAGCATTCACTTCAGCAACAGCTCGATTCTCAGCCAAAAGTCTAACAATTCAATAGCCAACGTCTAGTCATTATTCAGTCAAATTTAATATAATTTCCTTACATGCTCGCTGCTCTAAACGTGAAAACACTAGAAAAGACAAGCTCTGAACCCGATGAAAACAATACGGAAATAACAACTTAAAATTATGCTCAAACTGTATAAAGTGTGTTTGATGATTGTGTAAATATGAGAAATACCATGAACTGATCGCCTAATAATTTATTAGGCATTTAAAACTCTAGTGAGAAAATTTTAATATGGAAAGCTCAAAAAGCAAATGGCTTTCACAAGTAAAATTAATGAATTAATTTTGATACAGGCAGAATCAAGAGGGAATCAAAATGGAAAACAAGTTGTTGTAAGGGAAACAGGTCAGTTTAGCTCAAAGGGAATTATTTATGATATTTATAGGGAATTTGGTCAGAATAACTGTTTTATCGCTGATCAGTCGGCCAGCGATTCATTGATCGAGCCGTATAACATCAATCCACAATATAGTAAAAGCACTTTATTAGCATGGTAACAAGATCGGCAGTTTAAGACAGTAACTTGTAAGCACAAAACAAAAGATACGTCTCTTTTC
The DNA here is from genome assembly GCF_001515625.1 of Sinocyclocheilus rhinocerous. NCBI lineage: Eukaryota > Metazoa > Chordata > Actinopteri > Cypriniformes > Cyprinidae > Sinocyclocheilus > Sinocyclocheilus rhinocerous. The sequence continues at coordinate 4,821 of NW_015633587.1, forward strand.
AATGTACGTAAGACTTTATTGGATAAATCAAAAAGACATGTAAACTAATCTAACACA
>NW_015633587.1:4961-5490 GCF_001515625.1 Sinocyclocheilus rhinocerous
TTTTTTTTAATCCCCATAAATCATAACCCCTTTCTCAGATCAAGCGGTTTACAAATTCTTGGCTGTGTGACATCACACAGACCCAGGCTCCTCCCACGATTGTTGATTGACACTGGTGTTTTAGCACAGACCTCCTCTGAGTGAGCTGTGATCAGTCCACCATTGTTTCGACACCGGAGCAGGAATAGACAACAATGTCACCTAAGCGATTGAGTACAGTTGTTGGATTTAATAATAGATCTGATAACGTTCAGGGTTCAGACACACTCTCTCGGTTTAAATCTAGATTAAATACACATCTTTTTAGCCAAGCATTCACACAATGTATCTTGTAACTTGGTACTTCAGCTATATTTGGTCAAATGCACATTTTCATTCTTTTGCTTGTGTTGAACACATCTTTGCTTGGTTGGAATAGCAGCTACGCTAATTTCGTCTCTATTTGCTTCTCTGTTTCTGTCACGGGACTTGCATCCCGAGGCAACTAGGAATTACACAAGCTTCAGTCTGGATCCAACCCTTACGAAGA
>NW_015633587.1:5678-5789 GCF_001515625.1 Sinocyclocheilus rhinocerous
ACGTGTAATTCTGCATGATTCTTACTGAACATTTCTGCCAAAATCACCACTAATAACATACTCCTAAGTATCCTAAGTATACTTTATATTTTCTGTAAAGCTGCTTTGCAA
>NW_015633587.1:7742-8933 GCF_001515625.1 Sinocyclocheilus rhinocerous
CCAGCTTCACCTCCAGAAGAAGCGAGTATAAATGTTATTTTTATGAATCTTTGCAAATCGTTTTTCCTAATAATGTACTAGTTAGCAAGTTCTGCGGCTAAATGTGGCTAAAGTTTACAGTCTTGTGAGAGTGGCTTGTCGCCCCACTGAAGCGAGAGGCGGGGTGAACACAGCTCATTAGCATTTAAAGGAACATGCACCGTGTAACTGAAAACATACTGAAGACTTTTGGAAGCAGGTATCTATGTTGGTTTTTGATATGTTTTATAAAATAATTAAAATAGATGAATCTATGATCCTTTTTTTAACTGTAATACTGGATCAGAAGTTCCATGTAGGCCTACATAAAGCAAAAATAATGTCTATTACTCCCTCTTTTTAAGTTTTTTTGTAAAGAACTTAAACTATTTGATGGCTCATTGATTTCAATCACTAGGGACAAGAAATTTATAAAAACATCTCTCATATTAAAACATGTTATTTGTAAAATGTAATGTTTTACCCTCCATGATGTATAGCTGTTATATGTATCCCCCATTTTTGTTTGTGTTCTGTTTGACGTTAAGTATCTCTGTATGTTTGTTTTTGAAAAAGAAAAAAACAAATTAGGCAAAAGAAAAAAAATAGAATTTGGCGGTTTTTTACATACGAGCTCCTTTCTGCCTTGTTATCATCGAGTACAGCGCTGTTTCTGCGTTTGCTAACTTAAAGAAACATGTGAGGAAAACGTGTGTTCGTGTGAATGATTGTGTCGATGTTTGTAGTGATAATAATGTTGCTGTTACTGAATGTCTCGAGATCTGTGAGAGGAATGGATGCAAACCGATATCAAGTTATGCTGCTGCTGCTATTGTATTTATAACGTTATTTCTCTGTCGTTTATCTTTGGCAGATCAAACTTGTTATAGTCACTTTACATGGTTAACATTACTTACAAACACTGATAAATACATCTTTGAGCCCAAGTAATGAGCCACGTGGGACATTTTACATCTATAATGTTACAGATTTGTAATATATTATAACTGTTCATGTATAGATTTAAAATGTCCCATGTGGCTATGAAATGCATATAATGTGTGAATTATTACCACATGAGATTGCAGTGTTACTGAGTGAGCTCTCGTCTCTTCAAAGATACACTTTCATCTCCTTCACCTACATAAATGTTTAAATTATTTATATATATAT
>NW_015633588.1:0-457 GCF_001515625.1 Sinocyclocheilus rhinocerous
GATCAGAGTCGTGCTGTCCTTTTTGCAGCAAGGGTTGGAGCGAAAACTGTCTCCCGCCACCCTCAAAGTTTATGTCGCTGCAATCGCGGCTAACCAAATAGGCGACCCCGTAGAAGGGAGGTCGCTGGGGAAGCATGACCTGGTCGTCAGGTTCCTTAAGGGGGCGAGAAGGCTAAATCCTCCACGGCCCCCCTCTATACCCTCTTGGGACCTGACTCTAGTGCTCACAGCACTACAGCAGGGCCCATTTGAGCCTTTGCAGACAGTCGAGCTGAAATTTCTTTCGATGAAGACTGTGCTCCTGCTGGCATTGGCCTCCATCAAGAGGGTAGGGGACCTGCACGCATTTTCGGTCAACGATTCGTGCCTAGAGTTCGGGCCGGCCGACTCCCAGATAACTCTGAGGCCCCGGCCCGACTATGTGCCCAAGGTTCCCACTACTCCCTTCAGGGATCAG
>NW_015633588.1:777-878 GCF_001515625.1 Sinocyclocheilus rhinocerous
ACTCAACTAGAGGTGTTGCATCCTCCTGGGCGCTGGCTCGTGGCGCCTCACTGGTGGATATCTGTAGAGCTGCAGGCTGGGCGACCCCTAACACATTCGCT
>NW_015633589.1:0-980 GCF_001515625.1 Sinocyclocheilus rhinocerous
GATCTTTCACACGTGTGATCTTCCTGTTCTTATCAGAGAGAATGATGTAAGTGTTTGCTGTGTTTGGATCCAGTGTGAGATCACAGGCATCTGAACACAAGAAGAGAGAAACATCAAGAACAACAAAACAAGAGTCACTTGATGAATGTGTGTGTGTGTGTGTGTGTGTGTGTGTGCCTGGGATTCTTACTGTATTTTTTATACCCCCTATATACATATATACGCGTGTGTGTGTGTGGTATTTATCACGTTATGGGGACCAAATGTCCCCACAAGGATAGTAATACCAGTAAATCTTGACCTTGTGGGGACATTTTTAGGTCCTCAGGAGGAAACAAGCTTATAAATCATACAGAATTAAGTTTTTTGAAAATCTAAAAATGCAGAAAGTTCCCTGGAAGGGGTAGGTTTAGGTGTAGGGTTGGTGTAGGGTGATAGAAAATACAGTTTATACAGTATAAAAACCATTACACCTATGGAATGTCCACATAAAACATGGAAACACAACGTGTTTGTGTGTGCGTGTGTTTGTAGACCTACACTTTCGTAGTCCTGCTGTAATTCTGATCTCTCCTCCATGATTCACACTATCAACACACAAACACACATTAATGTAGATCTGCATCATTCACACACACGTTCAGTATGTAAATATTAGTGTTTGACATACTTGAGTATCTGCAGTTTATAGTTTGGATCCTGCAGTTTGTGTTTGAGCAGCTGGACTCCTGATTGTCCTGGGTGATTGTAGCTCAGATCCAGCTCTCTCAGGTGTGAGGGGTTTAAACTCAGAGCTGAAGACAAATAACCACAGCCTTCCTCTGTCACCATACAGCCAGACAACCTACAGACAAACACACACAGTCAGATCGTCTACAGACACACAGTCAGATCATCTTCAGACACACACACAGTCAGATCATATACAGACATAGAGACAGATCATCTACAGACACACAGACAGATCATCTACAGACACA
>NW_015633589.1:1143-1309 GCF_001515625.1 Sinocyclocheilus rhinocerous
TCATCTACAGAGACACACACAGACAGTCTACAGACACACAAAGTCAAATCATCTACAAACACACAGACAGAACATCTACAGACACACACAGACAGATCCTCTGACACACACAGTCAAATCATCTACAGACACACAGATAGATAATGTACAGACACACACAGTCAAA
>NW_015633590.1:0-1002 GCF_001515625.1 Sinocyclocheilus rhinocerous
TTTAATTATTGCAGGTTTGCATAATATTCTGAGCTTGCATTTGACAGTTTTTATTAATTTTGAGGAATACTGAATCTGTTCATATTTAGTGTAGAACTACAGTAAGCATCACGTTCACACAGCGCACAATGCCCATGCACTTACTCCCGATTTCTCTCAATATGGCAACACAAGAGCTGTCAGTCAATACATGGGGGAAAAAAGTAACTGGAGTTACTTGTTTGAAAAAGTAACTCAGATATTTCCTTCTAAATTAAAAAGTAATGCGTTACTTTACTAGTTACTTAAAAAACATGTACATGAGTTGGCTCATTTACCCATTGAACAAAGTCACAGGCTTCCATAAGATTCACAAAGTCTTTGGCTAGTGCTGAGGAATCACAACATACATGAATGTTAAAATCACCAACAATTAAAAGTCTCTCATATTTGGGAGTTATCACACCTATGAAGTCAGAAAACTCATTTAGGAAGTCTTTGTTTGTTTTCGGAGGACGGTACACTACTGCTACTACCAGCGAGTTGGTCTGATCCAGTGAGAAAAGCTGTACTTCAAATGTTGAGTAGCAATCTGTGTCCAGTATCCGACAGCAGAAACGTTTTTTAAAAACAGACAATGTTTGTAACATTGTGACAATGTAACAATGTTATTCCATGATTCCATAGACTGCTTCTTGAAAACTGTCATTTTCTGCCACTACATAGGCTCCACCCACAAAAACGTCATCACTGTTTGCAAACACAGAATTGCTCTATTAAAACAGTACATCCTTTACCAAATCTGATTAATTAATTCCTTTAACACATCATTCAACCATTAGCAGAATTTGGTAGAGGAATGGGTGTGGCATCTTTTGACTTACAGTAGTGTTTATATAACCAGTATTCTGGTGTCGAGTGTCACCACAGAAACTCCACACCTTAGTGAATCTAAAACATCAAACATCAGCTGACACACAAACTAAATGACACGTATCTATGTATTGAGAACCAGTCTGATCA
>NW_015633591.1:0-539 GCF_001515625.1 Sinocyclocheilus rhinocerous
TTTTTAATGGGTAAATTCGTTACTATGTGCTTTGGAAAACCAGTTCCTAGAAGAAAAAAAAAAAAAAAAGGCCATAATAATTGGTCCAAATAAAGTATCAAAAGCAAGTAACCATATGGTTCTGTTGAACAAAACTTAACATAGTATATCATACACATTATACCAAAAGCCTACAAAGGGCACCAATGGCCCGACAATTGTTTCTACATGTCACTGTGCAATCTAATCCTTGTATGGCTAAACATTTAATTCAAATGTCCACTTAATCTTGAATATTTGGCTATTTCTTTACGACAGAAATGCTACAGCAATCGTAAATACTTGAATGCGGACATCAAAAGCCATTTTTCTGAGTTTTTCATTACGTTCAGCGTTTCACTGAAATAATCTGTTCAGCTTTTCCCCCATAGGCGGCGTGAATTAAACGAGGGTTCATGATCAGCCCTTTTGATGCCCTGCCTTCTCAGTTTCGCATTAGCCCATTGGAGTGGCTTCTAGGAAAATTCTGGGGTAAGAAACGCCTTCTAATCGATCTGTCA
>NW_015633592.1:0-1286 GCF_001515625.1 Sinocyclocheilus rhinocerous
TGAATATACAAACAAGAAATGATGGTGGAAATTATACTTTTCAACAAAATTAAAAAGCCAGTAGGTGCCAGTAGTAAGCGTTTAATGAGTGAGTCACTGAGTCATTAATTCAAACGATTCGTTCAAACGGCAGGTTCATCAGATGTTTATGCATGGGCTAATGAAACTTTGATTCAACCGATTCGTTCAAAACACGGAATCAATCAGCAATGAATCGGCTGGTTGCTGTGAGATGCGCCGTGTTTATGAAACTTTGATTCAACCGATTCGTTCAAAACACGGAATCAATCAGCAATGAATCGTCTGGTTGTTGTGAGATGCGCTGTGTTCCGCCTAAAATGTAGCCTAAGTGACCTAATATCATTGTATTTGCTTATTGAACTGTTTATATAACTATTAAACAGTCGTAATGGTGAAAAGGCTGTGTGATGTTGCCTAGCTAACTGTATTTTAAACATAAAAACTTTTCATTTGGAATTTTTACCTCAGGATGCTGAGTTTGTTCGTGTTGCGCGTTTTGATTTCTCCTGGAGAGGCTGTGAGCCTCTCCTCAGCAGCGCAACCTTATTCTGTCAATAGATGCATTATATACAGTAGCTATATCCACTATTCACCACTTACTCTAAATGTAATAAAATCAGAAAAATATTTGCGTTTTGGTGTTTACTTAGTTATTTTTGGTTACTGATGTTTTAATCATGTTACTTGTTTGGCGTTAATGAAGCGTTAATGTCGAGCCCTAGAGTGTATATGTGCCGGCCCAATTTAAACCCTGTGTATATATATATATATATATATATACAGTGTTGGGAGTAACGCATTATGTATATATATATTTTTTTTTTTCTAACTTAATCCAAATTTTTAACTTCAGATGTACGGCTTCGTCTTCTCCACAGCCTAAACATGCGTACTCTCCTGAGAGCGAACGCAATTAATAAGATAAAGATAAAAGTTAAAATGAAAACTATAATAATAATTTTAAAAACTCACATTGAGACCTACAAATACTTCTAATAATAAAATGTTATTGAAAAGAACTGTTTACCGTTTGTCAGCGACGGATCCATCAACGACCTTGATTAATGTCCAAACTTCTTCTCAGGTGACGTAACAGGGTTGACCAATGAAATCGAGCCAGAGACATGAGTCATGGCTGCGGGGTGAGGTTTTCGCGTAGGGGGCGTGGTTTGCGCCCAACTGGTTTGGGAAAAAAAATCACGCGGTGTAGACACGGTGTAAAAGCCCCGTTCACACCGCCAGCGACACACAGCGACAGAGCGACA
>NW_015633593.1:0-251 GCF_001515625.1 Sinocyclocheilus rhinocerous
GCAAACCACCCAGGTCTGGGACCTGGGTTAATGCAAATTCCAATTTTTTGTACATGCATTTGGGGGATGTTTTATCTTGGTTTTGTATTTAAAGGATTGCAGCAAAAGATTCGGGGCGATTCTGTAGTCAGAGAGCCCGTAGTATGGAGTGTCTCCACACACGCTGTACTATGTATTTTGCTGAAGTCAGGTATGCATCCTTTGCTCTTAGATTTATCTTTGAGAATTTGATGTCTTGTAATGATTTGATA
>NW_015633593.1:776-961 GCF_001515625.1 Sinocyclocheilus rhinocerous
TATTAACTATCGGGGGCTAGACAAAGGGTCTAGCAGAACCGCTGATTAATGTTTTGAGCGTTAATTAAGTTGTACGTAGTTATATTAACTATTGGGGGCTAGACAAAGGGTCTAGCAGAACCACTGATTAATGTTTTGAACATTACATGGGTAACTGTAGGGGGCTAAACAGACCTACTATTTAA
>NW_015633594.1:0-12292 GCF_001515625.1 Sinocyclocheilus rhinocerous
CGTGCCACGCCGCATCCAGTGTAGACCATAGATATGTATATATACAGTATATATCTATGGTGTAGACAGCATCACTGATTATAATAAGTTTTATAGTATTTTTCACGCCGCACCGCTTGCATCCGGTGTGTAGACACGGTGTAACATTGGTTTTGCTTTGTTTCACAGAACTAATCGTTGCCTGGGTTGCGTACGGAAGTGTGGAGTGGAGCTATCAAAATAGGGGTTGCTTACCCCACCTTTAAATAAAGAATTGTTTAATACAATAATATTACATTTTCAAAAAGTAATCAGGGCTATTCACCTTTAAAGTAGTCAGGGCTATTCAACTTTATTTTTAAATTTTTTTTTAAAAATAAATAAAGTTAGATAGATAGAGAGAGAGAGAGAGAGATCCTTCAGACAATCTTTCGTTGGTTCTCAAATCATTTGTATCACTATCAGATTTGGTTTGTATAAGGTATAACCAATAGCCTTTGTGTATACATCTGTGTGTATATGTGTGTGTTTGTAAGTAGCGATGCTTGATTTTAACCTTTAACTCATGACTCGGTAAGCAAAGTCTCATAACTCAAAAGCCAGTGTTCACGTGCTCAAGTTACATCAGCCATATGCTTTTATAAGGAAACTGCGTATGATTTCATACTATTTCAGTCTAAATAGTGAAAATACATGACACAGAAAGTACTGTACACTGTGTTCCAAATTATTATGCAAGTGACATAACAATAGGATTTTGGTACAATAAAGAGTCAGATTTTTGTTTGTGTTGCTTTTCACATCTTTTTAGATAACGGGTATCAATCTCAGACAGGTTTGTTCAATAGTTTGCCAGGTCTTCTTAGGTAAATGGAAACCCTACTTAAAGAAGTTGTTCCACATTATTAAGCAAGTCACTGTTCTCATGAAATATGGCGAGGAATGAGAGCTCTTCATGTTGGCGGTATGGCGCTTCAGCGGTGGTGGTTCACATGTCGAGTGGGTTGCACACATCAGGCTGCACTACCCCCTGTTTGTGTTGCAGGCGGCCATCACCCCTGTGCGCCTCAGCATGCTAAAAGAGCTTTTTCCCTAAAAGAGCAATTACGGGTGCGTCTTTTTAAAGACGATGTTGCGTGGCAAACTTGACGTTACGTCTTTGTAAAGACGATGTGGGTCTTGCTATAGACAGCGTATCACACGGGCGTTTCTGGACGCGGTCGTTACCTGGCGCTGGGTGATGGTCATGATCGCTGCCTCCCGTGCCTGGGCATCTAGCACGCTGAGGTGCCGTTTGTGGATGAGTCATGTTCTCATTGCGGGAAGATGTTCATCTCGGAGTCGCGGACCAAGCTCCGTTTCCTAAAAGGGGTGGATTTCCGTTGCCTCTACCTCGATCTAGTTCTCATCATGGCGGCAGTCAGGTGGGGGCTACTTCAGGCAGTAGCACGAGCGCTCTGAGGGTAACAGTGGTGGCAAACCCTCCAGGGAACCAACCCTCGGGGGACCATCGCTCCTCTTGCACCCCGCAACCAGTTGAGCTGCCAATGGAACGTGCTGGGCCCTCTACAAGGAGCGTACCAGCCGTATCCTTTGGCGCTCCTCCCAACGACCAGATGTCGATCGCTGCATCGGAGGGTGAGCCAGAGCTTTCTGGAGAGGAAGGTTCGGCTGCGCTGCTGTCCTCTGGGACTGTAGCAATGCCTGAATCGGATCCGGAAATAACGGCTATGTTTTCCCGGGAGCAGTCGGTTGCGATGCAGTTGTGTCCTAATACCGCCTCCCCCCGGCAGGGAGATCCGTGTCTCCCCTCCCGGGTCTGTAGGTACTTGACTGACCAGCGATGCTTATACGGCCTGTGGAGAAGCTGCCTCCGCCTTACACGCTACGGCGTTGTTGCAAGTGCATCAGGCCAAGGCACTGAGGGACTTGCACGAGGGTGGTCACGACCCGGAAGTTCGCAGAGGACTCCGCACCGCGACGGACCTCGCGCCACGAGCGACGAAGGTTACGGCGCGGTCTCTGGGTCGTGCGATGTCCACTATGGTGGTCCAGGAGCGCCATTTCTGGCTGTGTCTGACCGACATGAGCGAGACGGACAAGACACGATTCTTGAATGCCCCCGCATCCCAGACCGGCCTTTTCTGCGACACGGTGGAGAACTTTGCCCAGCAGTTCTCCGCTGCCCAAAAGCAGACTGAGGCCATCAGGTACATCATGCCCCGGCGTGCAGCTGCTGCCGTCGCCAAGGGCGGCCCCCTGCCACCGCCCTCGCTCTCGCGACCTCCAGCAAAGCTGCGCCGTGGAGCCGGTCGCAGGGCAGCCGCCCCACCCGTCCAGGCCCCCGCCAAACCTGGTGGCAAGCGAAAGAGCAAGAGGCCCTGATACGGGCAACCCAGAGGGTGAGAGACCTGCTCTTCGGGAATGTCGAATGCACCACTCCCTCCCCCGGAGGAGGGCCGGGCGGAGAATCTTTTGTTTTTTTCTGCCACTGACCTCTCTGAGTGTCGTATCACACTCACCCTCCTCTCTCGCCAGTGAGCAGCAGTGGGCGGATCGGGAGGACGAACCAACGGACTACCCACGCACCCTCTGCTCGAACGCAGGTCAGTGTTACACACACCCAGACCCCGCCTCAGACCGGCTACGAGATAGCCGGGCCGGGTCCCTGCGTTCTTCCGCGCTGCCCCACTGCGGGTACGCCTGTAGTTCCGTTGATGCCACTAGCGCGGTGTCTGGGAGCCTGGCTTGAGCTACCCAGCCCGTCTCGATGGCTCCTTCGGGTATGCCTGTAGTTCCGTTGGTGCCACTTGCGCGGCGTCTGGTGTCTCGATGGCTTCTTCGAACCGTCAGACTCGGCTATACGATTCACCCGGCGCCCTCCCAAGTTCAGGGGCGTCCACTTTACTTCAGTGAAGCAGCAGATGCCCCTGTCTTGCGTGCAGAGATCGCATTCCTACTGGCGAAGGACGCGATAGAGCCGGTTCCTCCAGCCGATTGGAGACGTTTCGGAGCCACTCAGGTAGACCTGTTTGCCTCTCCAGAAACCTCTCACTGCCAGTTGTTCTACTCCCTGACTCGGATGCACTGGCACACAGCTGGCCGCGGGGCCTTCGCAAGTATGCATTTCCCCCAGTGAGCCTTCTTGCACAGACACTGTGCAAGTTCAGGGAGGACGAGGAGCAGGTTCTGTTAGGGGCGCCCTATTGGCCCACCCGGACCTGGTTCCCGGAACTAATGCTCCTCGTGACAGCCCCTCCTTGGCCGATTCCTCTGAGGAAGGATCTACTGACTCAGAGATGGGGCACCCTTTGGCACCCACGTCCAGACCTCTGGAAACTTGATGTCTGGTCCCTGGACGGGGCGCGGAGGTTCTAGGTGATCTACCCCAAGAGGTAGTTCACACCATCACTTCAGCGAGAGCACCGTCTACGAGACACGCTTACGCTTTGAAGTGGAACCTGTTCGTTGAGAGTGGTGTTCTTCTCGCCGAGAAGACCCCCAAATATGCCCGATCAGAGTTGTGTTGGCCTTTTTGCAGCAAGGGTTGGAGCGAAGGCTGTCTCCCTCCACCCTCAAAGTCTATGTCGCTGCAATCGCTGCTAACCACGGCGCTGGGGAAGCATGACCTGATCATCAGGTTCCTTAGGGGGGCGAGAAGGCTAAATCCTCCACGGCCCAATGTAAATGTTCCCACTACTACCTTCAGAGATCAGGTGGTGAGCCTGCAAGCGCTGCCCCCGGAGGAGGCAGACCCAGCCCTAGCTTTGCTCTGTCCCGTCCCGGCCCCCCTCTATACCCTCTTGGGACCTGACTCTAGTTCTCACAGCACTACAGCAGGGCCCATTTGAGCCTTTGCAGACAGTCGAGCTGAAGTTTCTGTCAATGAAAACTCTGCTCCTGCTTGCACTGGCCCCCATCAAGAGGGTAGGGGACCTGCACGCGTTTCGGTCGACGATTCGTGCCTAGAGTTTGGCTATGTGCCCAAGGTTCCCACTACTCCCTTCAGGGATCAGGTGGTAAGCCTGCAAGCGCTGCCCCCGGAGGAGGCAGACCCAGCCCTAGCTTTGCTCTGTCCCGTCCGAGCCTTAAGGTGCTACGTAGACTGGACACAAAGCTTCAGGACCTCAGACCAGCTCTTTGTCTGTCACGGAGGCCGGCAGAAGGGGAATGCCGTCTCTAAGAAGAGGATGGCCCACTGGATAGTGGATGCCGTCACCCTGGCTTATCAGGCACAGGGTGTGCCCTGCCCGTTCAGGTTGCGTGCTCACTCAACTAGAAGTGTTGCATCATCCTGGGCGCTTGCTCGTGGCGCCTCGCTGGCAGATATCTGTAGAGCTGCGGGCTGGGCGACCCATAACACGTTCACTAGATTCTATAGCCTTCGTGTGGAGCCGGTATCCTCCTGTGTTCTCACCTCAAACGGGTAGAAGCACTGAGAGGCCCCGGCTTCGGGTCGGCTGGATCCCAATTCGTCAGTCATCCGACATGATGTCGGGAGTGACCGACTGAAAGGGAACGTCTTGGTTACGTATGGTAACCAAATGGCAGCTGTAAAAAAGCCACTGCTGAGCAGCAAACAGGTGTTTGAAGCTACTGGAGTCTCAAGATCCTCTCCATGCAGACTGGCAGTTGTGTGTAAAGCTGCGTTTCAGTCACTGCTAACCAAACCTCACAAAGAGAAACCTGCACAGTGGCTGTAGAAACACATTTTCAAACTGTTTAGCACCATGGTATTTATGCAGCATGGGATAGTGTGTTGTCCTGCATGAAAATCCTTTTATTTCCGAGAGCACTATTCTTCATTTTATACCACAGCAGAAAATGGTATAAAGTCATTTTGACACCCTAAAATGACCTTACATCTTACTTCCCAATATTCCAACCCAAATCATCACCCACCGCCTCCTTGCTGATGTTGTAGTCTCATTGGAAGAGGATGGCCATTCATCAACTATCAGAAATCCAATTATCTGGACCATCCATTGTACTGCAGCATTCGTAAGTGAATGAAACTGTTTAAAAACAAGTCTTCATGTATTTCTACAGCCACTGTGCAGGTTTCTCTTTGTGAGGTTTGGTTAGCAGTGACTGAAACGCAGCTTTACACACAACTGCCAGTCTGCATGGAGAGGATCTTGAGACTCCAGTAGCTTCAAACACCTGTTTGCTGCTCAGCAGTGGCTTTTTTTACAGCTGCCATTACAATACAGTTCATTTGTTTGACAGAAACTTTCCTTAATAAATCTTTATCTGACCAAGATCTTCTGTGCTCTAAGTCACTCACAAATCTTTTGACAGTTCAATAATCTCTATTTGCTTTTCGCAAAATATTGTTTGTTTTGATGCCTTTTGCAAGACATTGCATTGTGTCATACTTTTCATCTTCAGAATATCACCATATTGCAAGAGAACTGTGACTTGCTGAATAATGTGGAACAACTTCTTTAAGTAGGGTTTCCATTTACCTAAGAAGACCTGGCAAACTATTGAACAAACCTGTCTGAGATTGATACCAGTTACCTGAAATGATGTGAAAATCAAAACAAACAAAAATCTGACTGTTTATTGTACTGAAATCCTATTGATATGTCACTTGCATAATAATTTGGAACACAGTATGCCTCAAACAATTTTTTTTTGTCATTGCTTTTTTGCCATCATGAGATCAGTAAAGATTATTTAATCGTTTAAGGTCTTTTTTTGCCAGTTTTACTATACATATAGTATCTACAAACATGATACTATAACTAATGATATGCACATGCACAAGCAGCATGTTAAAACTTTTAGAAATGGACTGGATGTAGTTCAATTATTAGATTCAAAAATATTTTTGTTTAAAAAAAATCCCAGTTATTAAATAAAAAATAAATAAATAAAATAAAAATAAGTAATTATAGTAAGTTCCTAAAATGTCTGGGATTATGAAAAAAATATTCAGTTTTAACCCTGAACACAACAGAAGTGGATCAGGCTGTTAGAAAAGGATCTGTGCAAGTATTTGTTATTGATACACACAAAACTGAATTTATAATGTTTATAATTTATAATCTGTTAATTCACTGCTAAAAAAAATAGTAATAATAATAATTAAAAAAAAATTGTGATTTACATTTTCACCAGTTACACATTAACACACAGACTAGTGTAATACACAATTACATAGTTAAGATAAATGTATATATATATGCATAAATATAAATTTTGACCCCCAAGTATACCATATTTAACAAGCTTGATTTTTAAAATGTGTTCATGTGCACAATTTAACTTGACAGCAACTACTGATACTTGTTTAACTAATTAAAAAGGCCTTTACTCTTATACTTTTATTGTTGCAACCTCTAGTTTAATGTTATCTGTGCATGAAAAAAACACACTGTTTCTTGAAGCAACATAAATTTAATGAATTTCAATGAAAACAAATAGCTGTGTGTATAAAGTGTATAACATCATGCTTTACCTATATGTGTGTGTGTTACGGTCAAGTAGGAGGGTCAATTGCACAGAAGTATAAATATCAAAGATCATAGCGCATCCTCACAATAAAACTCAAGATACTCTTCAGGAAACCACAGGAGAAAAAAACACAGAAAACATCACACTATACAAGGCAAGATTCACAGGAAAAGGTAAAATCTTTATTTCATTTCAAGTCTTAAATATGTTAAAGTGTTACTTAAATATGTTTTAGTTATAATAAGTTTTACTGTAAAATAATAATAAAACTGTAACACCAAAAACAAGCTTCAAAGGTAGACCATATACTGTATTTTTGCTGTCAGTTTAATCAAATGTTATTAATTCACTATAAAATGTAACAAAACATTTAGATACTAAGTGAAAAATTTACCATTACTATATTTCAAGAGAGATAAAAGAAACAGTCAGTTATGAATGTATAATATATTCTTTTTGATTAACACCATACATGAATTCTTTGGAAATACTGTGATGTTCAAAACTTAACAAACTTATACACGACATAATAATAATTTATGAGATAGATTTTTACAGATGGGTTCAAATGTCCCCACTGGTCATATACTGCTGATTGCACATTCAACACCAAAAGTACATCACCGCACTTAAAATAAATGGCCTTACTTTATTAATGTGTGGCACTAATGTGTAAATACTTAAATCATAAGTCTTTGTGGTACTTTTAGGCACCTGTGAATATCAAGGACAGGTCTTCGGCATTGGCGAGAGTTGGATTAGGCACCTTCTGCGCCATACAGGAAGTTCTTTTTTAAATCTATACCTTAGAAGTTTTTTATGGACCCTTTCCAAGCTGTTTGAACGTGCTGGAGCATATATACCCACTAACCTGCACATATTGAGTGTGTTTTCTCACCCGGACAGCAACTCCCTACCAGCAGATTATCCTGACTGGTGTGAGGTCATCAGAAAGCCCGACTCCTGCACCAGTGTGGCTGTGATGAGAGCCAATCACAGACTCCCTTGTCTTTATGGGAAGTGGGGCAGGATGCCACCTGAGACATGGAAGTCTGACAACGATTTAATGTTCTAAATTAAATTTCAAATATTACTAATTTAGGTTTGCAACACATGTTCAATTAAAAAGGATCTGCCATTGTTACCATTCTGCTTCAGAGAATAATTGGTTCTCTGCGTCAACATATAACTCGGGTTTAGTGTTCAAATACATTGATACGGATAACCAATAAAGTCAGTACAGCTTTAACTGTTTAAATAAGGCTGCTATGCACATAATTTACTTAGTGATATAATTCGCAGCCATTTCAAAACTGAGAAGGTTTGCTTATTAATGGAACATAACACCTTATAAAACTGCATATAATAACACAATTATCATTGTCATAATCATATCTTTATGTTCTCAATATTGATATCGGGGATATAGTGAATATACAGTAACTAGGATGTACCTATTTTTGTATTTATAAGCAATTATACACAAATATTAATGTGTGATTCCATAATTGTCGATGCTCGAATATTTGAATAACTAAACAATTGTTGTTTTCAAGTGTCATGTTTGTATTGTTTTTGTTTTGGCTGGTTTATTTTGCATTCATTTTCCATGGAAGTGCCATTTTTGAAAAAATTGTTACCAAATTTGGACAATGTCTAAATAGAGTTTAAAACCTGCATTTGTGTGAATATTACACACACACACATATACATATATATATATATATATATATATATGGTATAAAAAATGCATGACATTTAAATATGACACATAAATTAAAGAAAAAAAGATTGATTTTTTTTTAATGAGTAAACGGTTTAGCTTAACAAATGCAGTCGGCACAAAAAAAGTATAAACTGACAAATACACCGCATTTTGCCATTGATTCATATAAAAATAAAGTTTTACTGCAATTAATTTAAAATAATTGAAGAAATCATTTCAAAATCATGACGTAGAATTGTTGAATTTGGGCCAACAGTGTACCGTATTCTCGTCTCGAGTCTTCGCCAGCAGCAGATCTCCTTCAGTTTCGTCTCCTCTTGTCAAGCATGTGGTGAAATCTGATAGGCGGTGTCGGTGAGTCGGTGAGTTTATTTATTGGAGCGTCGCAGGTCACAAAATACATGAACGTGAACCTAAAAGCAAACGGTGGTAAAGTCGGTCAAGTACGACCTTTGATCTCCTAAAACCTCTCGAACACACACTGGAATGTGAAGTATTTCGCCAGGTGTGTTTTTCCTACCCTGAAGTCACATGATAAGCATGAGCCATCACGTGTCAACGTTCAAGCGTTAAGAAAGTTTTCGTTTCTCGTACTCCGCCCGTCTCCCGCCTCCTGTACATCATTATTGGTTCTTACTCAGCGCTCTTCTTTTTGATAGGTCCAGACTTACGTCACTCAAACTGCTGGCGCTCTAGCCACGCCTCCTTCCTTAACCTGGGTTAGAGTAATTGATATCGTTTCTAACGCGAAGAGCTTGAATTTCATCCGTGTGAACTCATAGAAATGCTGTCCGAGCCACAGTAATGTGTAAAGGTGAGTTGATAAATATGCCTAAACCACAATAAATAGTCGTTTGCTTGTGAAATGTACTGCTAAAAGGTCAAGTGTCAATGCAGGCACAGGCAGACAGCTTTGAAGGTGTTGCCGACGTCATGCAAAGTTTATTTATTTTCTGTTGAATATAAAAGTTTATTTTTGTGCTTCATATG
Organism: Sinocyclocheilus rhinocerous; assembly: GCF_001515625.1. NCBI lineage: Eukaryota > Metazoa > Chordata > Actinopteri > Cypriniformes > Cyprinidae > Sinocyclocheilus > Sinocyclocheilus rhinocerous. Next base: position 9,158 of record NW_015633594.1, read on the forward strand.
TACGCGGTAATGTTTCTTTAAGTCTGAGAGACGTGTTGTGGTCATGGGGCTTTAAATATGTGTGTGTTTATATATGCTTGTGTTGTATGCATGTGTGTACAGTATGTGTACTAATTAACATGACGTTGTTTTATATTGACCGATTAAATGACTTATTCACTAGCTTATTCACTATTTAGGGTGAACTAGACTTAGAGTGGCAATAGAAAGCTGTATGAAAAACTGTATTTACATATCTATATAAAGAACAAGCATTATATTTGGGTGCATTACAGAATTTAACAACAAAAAAGTTAAGTTGTATGATAGTTTTAAAACATTCGATCTAAAACTGCAACCAAACATAGTTGAGCTTAACACGTTTTGAAGTAGTTGACTAAGAAGATGAACAAGATTTATGCATATATTTTAGGCTGTGTAACTGGTTTCCCCATTTTATGGTTCGCTTAAATAGTCCATGTAGTCTTGCTGTCAATATGGATTAATAAAAGCGCATGCATGCATGACAGGTTGTTCAAAATGGTTTAGATGTACTAACGCATGTTTCCACCCTTTTTTTCCCACCAGAATGGACACCAAAACACCTCCAGACATAAACAGCGCCGACTAACTCCATTGACTTTAGTCAGTTTAGTTTTTGAGAATGAATGTGAAACAGAAAACGAGAAGCATGGAAGAGGGGGAATTAACTGGAAATACCAAATGGCTTAAGAAAATAGTTCTGTTTCTCACGTAGCTATTTATAAGAGCAAGAAGAGATGTTGTAGTGTACGCGCAAGCTGTCACTAACACACTACCACACTATTTTCATGCTTGATTTGGTACACACTGAAACCATTTTAAGGTAGTGAAAACAGTGTGATAAAAAGGAAGAGTTTTGTGTTGAATAGCAAAGTTCAGCAGCAAGACTGGGGGTACATTCAAATTATAGCGATATTAAGCCAGTCAGAGAACGGAGAGCTGTGAAACATGGATTATGGTGAAAGTGCTCTTTGTGGAAGTGGAGAACTGGAGATGGATCCAGATATTGTGAGCGAGGAGGCGGGGAAACTGTACTCGGAGCTGCAGGTAACCAATCAAGAGTATCCACGTTTATTCAACAACCAATCAAAACAACCTTAAAGCTTTAAGGCCTGTTCACACCAAGCATGATAACTATCATGGTAATGAATAAAGAATTGATAACTGTTCTAATTCTGAGAATAGGAAAGTCCACACCACAACTATAACGATAACGACATGAAGGAACAATATTGTTGGAATCACATTCAGAACTCTTTTTCCAGCTAATAAGCGATAACAGCCAATCAGAATGCACTTGGCTTTAAGGAGCTCGAGCATTTGACATAACTGCAGAGCACACTTATAATAAACAGAAAGTTATTATCTGTTGGTGTGAACACTAATATCGTTATAGTTATTTTTATAGTTATTGTTCTTGGTGTGAATGGGCCTTTAGAGGCATTTTTTTATCATTTGCCACTTGCTCAAGCACAGCGTACAGTGAAGTTCAGAGAGCAGATGTTTTGCTGACTTTTCATAAGGGAAGTCAACCGTAGTATTTTTACCCCTTCACAAGTGCATCGCTCTTCCTGTGAGTGCAGCTGCCCACTAAGATAAGAGCATGAAATGTGATGGGAGAACACCACTGGAAACAAATACAGTTCAGACTTTTTCTTTGTAGTCGGTGGTGGAGACTCATGGAGCTGGTGTGGTGGAGTCCCTGCTGCCCATCCTCGTCTGGGTTCTGGAAGGGCTGGCGAGCTGCAGGGCTCAGCTGAGAGAGAGAGAGGAGGAGGCAGAGAAAGAGAGAGGAGAGAGAGAAGAACTGCTGGAGAGGTATCAGAATGAGAAAACGCTGAGGAGAGAGAGCCAAGAGGTGAGAAACAACTGTGTGATGAATTGAAGGTCTTTTGTGAATAGCCTCTTGAATTTCAAACCTTTTAAATGTAGTTATTTCAAAAATAATATACAATTTAAACATTTTCATATTTTCCACCCTAAAATATTTCAACTTTAAACATGAACTCAGGTGCGTTATATTACAGTACTGTAATTTTGGATTTTATATTGACACCCTTAGGGGGAGTTAGTGGCCCTTTCAGGGCCCCTGTGCTGGAGAGTTATCGATTTATGGGAACCTTAATACTCCATAAACAGAATGAAACTATGCTCTCCGAATGAATGCTGCAAAACAGACAAGCTATCTGTGCAGCTCAGTGAGTGGAATGACCGGCTGGATAGCTGGATCAGTTCTGTTCAAATTGGTCACATTCCCACTTGAGTTCTCCTGAGATTTTTGTGTTTTTAAATATCCATTTACATCTTATATTATTTAATTCAATTATTATTTTATAATTCTTAATTATTAAAACCCTATTAATTTAACTCAGTTGGGTTTAACAATAATAATATTTGTATAAGTGTTATTATTATTTTTATTATTAAAACTATTAGTATTACCTTTTCTGCAACATTTAGAAATTTTGGCTCTTCTTTGAATTGCCACAGCTGACACCTGTCAATATGCATACAGATATATTCTAAAGCAAAATTTTTCAGTCACCTATGTAATTGACCCTTCGCAAACACCCACCCCACTTCGTTACTGTTGCTGTGTCCACCAAGCCATGGTGCTCTCACGCCACACATCATGTTCTCATGCAGTGAAAAATACATTGTGGCGCAAAGAGGAAACTGACAATGCACCAACAGACAAGACAGAGCAGGTTACTTCCGGCATGAGACAAAGTCTCCGCTTTTAAATTTTGTCATTTTTTTTAAAGAAATTCAAACAATAAATACTGGTTTGTAGTATAAATACTGGTAAATGTCTGGTTTGTTTGTGGGACAAACATGGCAGATTCGGCATTATGATCAGTTGTAAAAAAAAAAAATTCTCCTATTGCAGTTAACCATGAGTAATGTATCTTAAAGGTGGGGTAAGCGATTTCTGGTAGCCAATGTTGACATTTGAAATCACCAAAACAAACACGCCCCTACCCCAAAAGGGTCTCGCCCCTATTTTGATAGCTCCGCCCCACACATACGTACGCAACCCAGGCAACGATTAGTTCTGTGAAACAAAGCAAAACCAATGTTACACCGTGTCTACACCGCACGCGAGTGGCGCGG
>NW_015633594.1:12302-17307 GCF_001515625.1 Sinocyclocheilus rhinocerous
GAGTGGTGCGGCGTGACAAAATACTATAGAACTCATTATAATCAGTGATGTTGTCTACACCATAGATATATATACATATCTATGGTCTACACTGGATGCGGCGCGGCACGACACTACAAATCCCCGACAGAAAACTGCTGCTGCGTTCTATTTATGACGTATTGACACAAATTTCAAATGATTTTCAACGGCTGCTTTGTCGCGTCCAGTGTACTAGACAGACTTTAGTTGTTTTAGCGCAGACACTGTGTTATCGAGAAGAAACAAAGCAACCTCGGCGTCCGATCGCAGGCCTTCCGCTCCTTGAGTTCTCTCCAGCGCTGGAAAGCTGATCCGATATTTACACGGGTCCTACTTCTTAAAGGGGTCATATGATGCGATTTCAATTTTTCCTTTCTCTTTGGAGTGTTACAAGCTCTTGGTGCATAAAGAAGATCTGTAAAGTTGCAAAGACTAAAGTCTCAAATCCAAAGAGATATTCTTTATAAAAGTTAAGAGTCAGCCACGCCTACCTAAAACGGAAAGCTTTTTTGAAAAATCACTTACCCCACCTTTAACTGACGTCATCTCTTGTGAGTGTGCATGATTTTAAACATATCTCTTTGTGTACAACTTTTGTAATGAGGAAAGAAATTGCTAAGTTGCACCTTTTAAATGTAAATACCTTTTAAAATTAAACTTGTCTACATACCAGCGCTATTTGGAGTTGGATGACCAGTTTGAGCAAGAGAGAAGGGCAATGCGTGCAAGAGAAAAGGAGAGAGAAAAGAGAGAAAGAGAACTGGATAGAAAAGCCAGGGAACAAGCTGATCAATGTGAGTCTCTCTGAATAAAACCTTTCTCCCTTCTGCCCTCTCTCTGCCTGTCCAGACTGGTAACACATTGGCACGATCTATATAAATGTATGTTTTAAATATATGGCCTTGGTATTTTCTTTGTAGTGATGGCTTTGGAGGAGCAGAAAGCAAATCTGACACGAGAGCTAAACTCCATTAAACTCACACATAACAAGGTCTGTCACCTCTCAAGTGCATCTGTTTTAGTTTAGCTTTAGCTTGTTGGTTACTTTAAATTTCTCTTTCTAAATTAAAAAAATAAAAAATAATCTTTTAATATCCAGTTAGTACTGACACATCGAGATCTGCTGGAAAAGAAAAAGGAGTGGGAGAGCGAAGCCTTCACTTTCAGGTAACACACACTTCCCCTTATTGAGGTAATTGAAGCCCATATTGTGTTACATTTCTTGCTTAACAGCTTGTAATAAAGACTATAATTTCTTCTGCATTTGAGAAGTTAAAAATTACAGTGTTGTTATGTGTCAACGGGAAATTCACTTTGTTTGCAGGAATCATGTGCACAGCAAACATTCAGAAGCTGTTTCTACGCACGGTCAAACAGAAACCTCCAGCACTGAAGAGGTGGATTTATTTGTAATTCAGAGACAAACTAAGCTCTTTTCAAATATTACTTTGCATATATTTGCATTAATGCCTAGTATAGAACAATAAATATCTGTATTTTCACAACAGCATCTCTTTCCCTCCCCCTTCTTTCCACAGTATGATCCAAAAGCTGGCAGTGCCCCTGATTCCACTGCGTCAGAAATTACCGTTACCAACAACAGCAAAGTGACTGATGCTGAAGTTAACCATAATAATGATCAGTCCTTTATCAGTAACATCATAAGCTCCACCCCTGAGCTGGCTCATTTGAAGGACTTTGTTGAAACAAGGTACAGAAATTTATAAGGAGGGACCATAATATCTCATTGTTTTGTCCGAGACCAACTGTAGCAGTTTTGACAATGTTGAATATGAATACTGTATATGAAAATTCAGCTTTGCTATCACAGGAAAAATGTAATTTTTAAATATATTAAAATAGAAAACAGTTATTGGTTATCAAATACATAGTTGTTCTTTATACTGTATAGGTGCTTTAACCCTGTGCTTTTGTGGTGCTTTTTCTTTTTTCTTTTCTATTTTGAGAGAATTTAATGATATTAATATTTATGCAACAATTATGATAAAGTTTTTCCCATTAAAAATAAGAATTTTTTTTCTACAACATTTTGATAATGTTTTCCCCAATATTTTTATGTTACATACTTTTCAATTATGGCAGTATTTAAGGTAAAAATAGAGAAAAATTCAATTTTTGAAGGCAGATTAGTGCCATCTGGTGGGAGTAAAAAAAGGAAAAACATCTGCAATTCCGTGGTTTAGCCACTAGATTCCTATAGAGCTCTATATAAAAAGGCTTATAAATTCTCTAGTTGTTTTTAGACATAAATACTTATTTTTATTAAGTTGAGGATTAGGATTTATATTTAGACATTCTCAAAGACAACTTTTTGTAAAGGTTTAGATTTTTTTTGTTTGAAATGTTGGTTTGAAATGTCAGTTTTTGCATACATTTTACTACAGTCAAACCTGAACACAGAAAAAGACATTTTGTTACACACATCAAAAATGTAACAAAAATGAACAGGAATGCTTTGAGTGTGTGAATGAGTGTGTCTATTTTGCACTCTTGATATTTTAGAGTGTCACCTCTTCATTGCTGTGCACTTTTTTTCTGCATCATGAATGATTTGTAGATTGTACACAAAAAATTCTCAGCATTTTCGTATTTTTGCGTATTTCCCATTCATTTATTTCCAATGACTGTCATTTATGACCGCAAACAACACAAGTGTGACTATTTTTTTTTTTACAACCATTTAGCTTTTTCGAGTCCAAGATTTTTTTTTTTGTTTTTTGGGTCACATAGTGACTGCCATAAAAGTCATAGAGTTTCGTACCATTCCGATGAAGTAGAGATTTTTAACATTTCAAAACATTTTTTTTCCGGTCTAAAATGACCGAACAACACCAGAGGGTTAAGACTTAAGTAACTTCATATCAAAAGCTTTCTGATTTTCTTTTCTTTCTTTTTCTCCAGGAAGTGAGTGGGAGTTTGTATCTCTGTTAATGTGTGTAACATCCTGTTGATGTTCTTTTATTTGGTTTATTTTTAAGTCATGTTAGATGATTCATTGTCATTTTTTTTCCTTCACGGAAAAAAGGGAAGAAACACAATCTGAGTTATATTTGATGATATTTGATTGTATTTCCCTATACAAATAATGAATGTATTTCCCATAAAGGTGTTATATTTCTGTTGTCTTTTCTGTTGATCTGTCTCTCTGTCTCTCTCCAGCTCCCCTGTTTGTTCAAAGACAGCCACCTCTGAATTAAACTCCAGTTTGTTTGATGAAATGAAACAAGCCCATGAGGATAAGAGAGAGGTGGTTGAAGACCAGAAGGTGGAAGATGGAGAAAAAACAAAGGAGGAGGAAGAGATGGACAGTGACTCTGATTGCTTGGAGTGGGAGTTGAGGAATACAGACTCTGTGTTTTCAGAGTTATCTGAACTCAGCAGGGAATATGTGGAAAATGTTGACCAGGGGGCCAGTGTCAGAGGTACGATCATGTATTTAATTTGAATGTATGTGTGTTGCTTAGAATAAATTTACATTTCAATGAAGGAACAGGGAAAAGAAAAGCATAACATCAATATTAACCAAAAAAACAAAAATGTTTTCATTCAAATCGTATTACTTCAGGCTGCAACACCAGAGAAACTGATCTCCTACACTGTGCTAGTTTCATTTATCACTCCGCTGTCCCTTTCTTTTCATATAATAAAATAATTTCACCTCAAGCTAATATTTAATACATTTAATATTTAATACATATGTCATGTCCATTAAAATGTACAGTCAGCTGGCCATTTTTGTAAAATAAACCATTTCAGGATAATTTCAAGACCCCTTGTTTACTTTAATGGGTTTATTTAGCACTAATAACCAACTGATTATACATTATGCTTTACTTAATATAGATTCATCACAGTCTAAATAATGGCTGGCGTGTGTGCTTGAATCTTTGTGTTTTTGTTTTGTTTGCAGATAGCACAGGCCAGTTTGAGCAGATTCTTTCTCAATACGAAGAACTAAAACACACTCAGTAAGATAGAATACAGTTTTATATATCAATCTGTTTATTGTCAATGTTGAGTCTTGAATGAGCCTCTGATCATGACCCATATCAACCATTTAATTTGTCTTTTTGTCACTGTCTCAGTGAAATGGTGGATACTGCTCGTAAGGCTCTTATATCCCGTGTTGAGGAGCTGACCAATGAGAGATCTGCCCTGAATATGGAACTTGATTCTTGCCGTGAAACTATCAGCCGACTGGAAGGAAAAACCAAGGAGATGGAGGATGAAATCAAGCGGTAATATGACTTACAGATTTTCATGTAAAACCTGGAATTTACTCCAACTTATTTCAGTTTCAGCAGTTTACTAAATACTTTACTAAGTCGTTTTTATATAACGTTGGAAATGACAGTTTAAAGTCGAACTTGTATACATGAAATGACACTGCTTAGTATTTTCAGGAACAAAGAATGATGAACATTTCATAGGATTGAGATTAGGCACATTAAAATATGTACTCTAGCATTCAAACGTCTGGGATTGGTGTTGGTATTTGATCAAAAATACAGTAAAAACAGTCAAATTAGTCCAGTCTTCAGTGTCATGTGATTCTTCACAAATCATTCTAATATGCTCATTTGTTGCTCAAGAAACATTTCATATTATCATCATGTTGAAAACATTCATGATGAATTATATTTTTGTGGAAACAATGGTCATTTTTTTCATTCTTTGGTGAATAGAAAGTTTAAAAGAAACAATTTATTTTTAAACCGAAAAACTCTGTACCATTATAAATGTCTTTACTGTCACTTTTGAGCAGTTTAATGTGTCCTTGCTGATCTCAAAACAAACTTACTGAACCAAAGCTCTTGAATAGTAATTTTAATGGTTGAATAGTAACTTTTAATGGTTTAAATTAATAGGCAACAGTCTGTGTTTTGTTTGTTTGTTTATATATATATATATATATACATGTGTGTATGTGTGTGTGTGTATATATATATATATATATATATAT
>NW_015633594.1:17379-21415 GCF_001515625.1 Sinocyclocheilus rhinocerous
TATATATATATATATGTATGTTTTCTTATTAAATAGTTTTTTATATTTTAAAACAGATTACGAAAAGAGCTTGAGACAGTCCAGTCAGAGGACCCTGATGTAAGTCTTTATGAAAGATTTCAGAGATGTTTATGGATATTACTATTCTGGAAATTCTACTATCCTGTTTCCAAGAAACACTGAAATCAGTCCGAAATTCCTGCCTCATTCTCTCTTGTTCTCTCCAGGCCTCGCTACCTGCTTCCCTCCGTCGCTTCTCTCGTTCTGAAATGGCCCGGGTCGTCATGGAGAAGAATCAGTACAAAGAGCGACTGTTCGAACTGCAGGAAGCTGTGCGGCGTGCTCAGCTTCAGAGGTGTGTTAAATTCCCTCTCCCAGGATGCAAATCTTAGTCTTCAATAGAAATGTTCAGAACGGTATGCTGACTGATCTGTTCACCTTCATCGTAAGTGGAGCATTATGGGTATTAATGATGCAACAAATCATGTGGCTTGTCTGTATATTTGCTATTTTGAATTGAGCCAGTAAATAACTTCCCAGAGAAATCTCATAGCAATGCGCTAAAAATGAGCACAGAGCACATTATCAACCACATTGTGACAAATACTCACGCCCTAGGATTGTGACTTGTGCACAGACCGATTTTTTTACACAGAACATAAAGAAAATTCTAGTATACACACTGATCAATGTATTCTGTCCTCCTCTAGAGTTATAAAAGTAGAGCACCCCCCTGTGGAAGGGAAGGGTAGTGTCTGGAGCAGGTGAGGTTACTGTGCAACCAGTCTCTAACAGTCAGTTTGTGCATGGTATTTCCTGCTATGAACCTCTTTTTTTCTTGCAGGTTTAATCGTTTTCTAGGTTTGACAAAGGGTCAGTTAGCTCCAGCCACAGCTCTAGCATTAACCGTCTCTCCTACACCAGTTTCTGCACAAACACCAGTGGGGTCTCCACAGCAACTCTCTACAAAATCACCCCAAACAGAGTGAGTCCTCTTGCATTAGCAGTTTCAAATACCTGCTAATTGATAGTCTGCCTGCTAATTGTCCTTTGTATTATAGTGTTACAGGATTTCAGGTCTCTAAGACCGTTGATTCATCAACAAATGACTTGTGGGTCCTTGACATTTTTGCGTCTACAATAAGAAAATTTTAGTTTGTACTCTTCGTATTCATGTTAGTTTTATATATGGTTCTTGAAAACTTTTATTTGATTTACAAGAACATTTTAAGTTCCCTTAAAAATAATAATAAAAAAAAGCTGATATTTTTTAAACTCGTTGTCTTTGACACACTGTCATGAGGGTGTCTGTCATTTCCTGTTTTATGCATTTTTTTTCCACATGTTGGTTGCACTTTATTTCTCAGAATTGCGACCTTATTTCTCAGAATTGCGACTTTATTTCTCAGAATCGCAAGTTTATATCACGCAATAGTGACTTTATAATTCGCAACTGCGAGTTTATATCTAGCAATTCTGACTTTATAACTCGCAATTGTGAGTTTATATCTCGCAATTCAGAGAAAAAAACTCGGAATTGCGTGATACAAACTCGCAATTCTGAGTTTTTTTCTCAGAATTGAAAAAGAAGAAAAAAACAGAATTGCGAGTTTGTATCACGCAGTTCCAAGAAAAAAAGTCAGAATTGCGAGAGAAAAAGTCGCAATTACTTTTTTTTTTTACATTTTTTATTCAGTGGTGGAAACAGGCTTCCATACCATATGACCTTGGAGGTTGCTCTACATGATTGACCTTTTTCATGATTGACCAAAAAAAATAACAATTAATAATCATTTAGAAATTAAAAACATTATAATCACAGAAGAGGTGTATTCAAGTCATTGTGTGTGTGTGTGTGACTAGCATTTTTAATGTATATTATGTCAATTTTAATGTAAACTTATTCAAATGTTTGACATTTACATTTAGTCATTTAGCAGACGCTTTTATCCAAAGCGACTTACAAATGAGACTGACTGACAATGGAAGCAATGGAAGCTATCAAATTCAACAAGAGAGCAATGATATGCAAGTGCTATAACAAGTCTCAGTTAGCTTAACGCAGTACATGTAGCATGGGTGTTTTTGTTGTTGTTGTTGTTGTTTTTGTTTTAAATTATATAATAAATAAAAAGAAAACAGATAGAATAGAAAAAGAATAGAGCAAGCTAGTGTTAGAGGCCTTTTTTGCTTTTGTTAATTGTATAATAAATAAAAAATAAAACAAATAGAATACAAAAAGATTAGAGAAGCTAGTGTTTTTTTTTAAAGAAAACAAGCAGTTAGTAAATGACTAGAGTGCAATTCTAAAAGGGGCAAGTTTTTTTTAAAGAATAGAATTAGAATTTTGAACAGTTGTGAACAATTGTAATAAATACCAATGAATAGAAATGTCATTCACTCAAATAAACATTACCGTTCAAAAGTTAAAGAAGGTTGGTAAGATCTGTTAATGTTTTTGAAATAACTTTTTTGCGCGAACCATGGATGCATTTATTTGATAAAAAATACAGTAAATCAATAACATTGTAAAATAATAACTTTTATTTTAACATAATTTAAAATGTAATTTAGTTCTGTGATAGCAAAGCTGAATTTTCAGTGTCGCATGATCTGTTGAAAGCAGTTTTGCTGCTAAATATTTTTTATTACATTTAGATTTGATACATTTATATTTTGATATTTTTTTCCCAGATTCTTTAATGAATAGAAAGTTTAAAGGAACAGTATTTCTTTGAAATATTCTAATTCTTTTTTTTAACATTATAAAAGTCTTTACTCTCACTTTTAATCAATTGAATTTACTAACCCAAACTTTTGAACGATAGTGTGTATTAGAGGGACTATATATATATATCTCATTGGTTACTTGTGCTTTTCATTATTACACTTTGCTCAAATAATGAATTATTTTTTTCTTGCAGAAGTTCTCATTCTCCCAGGTTAAGGAAAAGAGAGTTGTACAGGGAGATCCGTACTCATGTGTGGGGTACTCTGGGTAAAAAACAGCTCAATGGCTGGAGCATGCCCCTCGCTGTTACAAACATGAAGGTAAACACGTCTATATTTTGTTATCTATAGCAACAGGTATAGAGCCATCTACACCTCAAACTGCATCTGAAACATAGATTGTCCTAGTGTGCTTATAAACAATATATATGACGTTTGCACATTTGATATTGCTTAACTGAAGTCCGCTGAGTGTAATTATAAATCTGTGTGTGTATTTGTGTGGAGCAGGACTCTGAACTCCCTCCTGAGCCCAAAGACGTGCCCGTCCTCATCCAGCTGAGACTGCTGGACCAGAGAGATGCTACAGCGAAGGTGAGAGTCCCTGACCAGTCATTCAGTGTTATTTTTGTATTATTTATTTACTATTATAGTATTTATTATTATTTTGAATTAGCCTTTTTTATTTTTATATTTTAATTTTTCTGTTTAATTGTTTTATTTTTTTTTGTTTATGTATGTTTTTGAATTTTCAGTAGTTTTTGTTTGTTTTTGTAAATATTTCTATCAAGCTATTATTTATTTTAATTTCAGTTTAGGGTGTTTTCACACCTGGCCCGTTGTTTCGGAACCTGGCGCGTTTCCCCCCTTAGCTCAGTTCGTTTGGGCATATGTGAACACGGCAATCGTGCCCGGATCCGCGCCAAAACAATCGGTCCGAGATCGCCTGAACGAGGTGGTCTCGGCTCGATTGAAAAAGAACTCTGGAGCGGTTCGGTTGTAGTGAGAAAGCAATCCGATCCAACGGACCAACGAACCACGCTATATCACAATGTATAATGGGTAATTACGTAAGTTCTGTGAAAAGCATTAGCTTTGTTGTTTTGCTAATACTTCAAAATGAACCTGTGAATGTCTGTGGGTGAGCACGTCTTCGCCATTCAAAATCAAAGCGCACTTTTTCATTTTATAATGCCGTCTTATTGCTCTTCTTCCTAGTATGTGCATTTTAAAAATGTTTTCCCGATGAATCCTGGACTCCTACTCAAAATGATAAATTAATATAAGGACAGCTACAAAAAAAAAA
>NW_015633594.1:22014-33899 GCF_001515625.1 Sinocyclocheilus rhinocerous
GATTAATTGCACAGCCCTAATATATATATATATATATTTGCAATACTGCTGTACTGGTATATTGTCCAACACCCTTTTACAGTTGGTTTCATTTCTTCTTTTGAAAGTCATTATAGCTCCTGGATAAAGTGTAGAATCTTTATACAGGTATTTAAAGTGATAATTTGACTGTTTAAGCTATAAGGACATCAAGTCGTCAGGATATTTACAATAAACTTGGGGGAAGTTTGTAGGCTTAGCTTTTTGGGGTTTGCAACCAAAAGACAAATTATGGTTTGAAAATCAATGTTTTTCAAAAAAAAAAAATTAGAAATTAGAAAAAGAGATAGAAAAATACAGTTTTGCTCTCGAGTTAGTATTATAGACATGTCCATAACCCAAATTTCCACCATTTAGTGCCTAAACCTTTAAAGAAGAGATTTGTGGATTGTGGTTTGCAACATTTGTTTGTATGAAAGAATGTATGAAATAATGATTTGGGCATGTTGTTCATCAGCTATTGACTCAACAGCCCTCTTTTTTTCTTAAAACTGCCAATTAATGAAACCTTCTTGGGCAATATTGTTGCCTTTCTTGAACCTGTAGACTTTGTTTTCTGTCTGGTAGGCACTGAGCCATTCACTTTCCCCTCAAAATGTCTGGAAACAGCCAGCCTTTGATCACTGAGCTGAATTTGTTTTCCCATCATGCATCAGTGCAGTCTGCCAGGCAAACCTAGAAAAAAAAAAACTTTTTAATTGCCCTAACTCCAAGTCTCAGCCTCCAGACTCTAGGATCAACTTTATATTTGCTTACTTACAAAGTACACCTTTCACCAGTCCCTAAGTTCCTACATGTTCCGTTAGGTGTTCATAGTTCTTCTCAGAAGAAGACAGTTGAGTCCTAATGAAGGCCAGAAGCAGAAACACTTCAATGTGTTTCCTATCAAGAGACTTGCAGTTGTGGCTGAAATTCCAGGACATAATAAAAGCCTGTCTGGACTAAAATAATCAGGCCGACAAAGAGTCAAACTAAGAACAACTGCGGCTGGATGCTTTGAGGAAAATTCGGAAGTTTTGTAAAACCATTTAAAAAAATTGATTTGAGAGTAATTGAATACAAGGTGGGCATTTTCTTGCCTTTATTTCCCTGAGAACTCATGCTGGGAAGTCAGTTAAACTTCCACTGGAAACTATACCTTGTATCCACAACGAACAGTCCAGGTGTGGTTGCTGTCTGACTCAGCACAGAGGGGGATAAAAACATCATAAGCAAGTTATGTTACTGTTCAAAGAGAAGCCTTATTAAAACACTCTGTGCTACTCAAGTTATATTCTATCATTAGTCTCACAAGTACCTCACCAAGGTAAGCAGGTCCCTGTCCCTATGGGGGCATTAAAATAATGCATTTCTGTTTTAAGATGTGTTGTGTCAGTAGGACTTGTGATCACACTTGATCTCTTAGGGTGCTTTCACACCTGGCCCGTTGTTTCGGAACCTGGTGCGTTTCCCCCCTTAGCTCGGTTCGTTTGGGCATATGTGAACACGGCAATCGCGCCCGGATCCGCGCCAAAACAATCGGTCCGAGATCGCCTGAACGAGGTGGTCTCGGCTCGATTGAAAACGAACTCTGGAGCGGTTCGGTTGTAGTGAGAAAGTAATCCGATCTAACGGACCAACGAACCAGGCTATATCACAATTTATGATGGGTAATTACGTAAGTTCCGTGAAAAGCATTAGCTTTGTTGTTTTGCTAATACTTCAAAATGAACCTGTGAATGTCTGTGGGTGAGCACGTCTTCGCCATTCAAAATAAAAAAGCGCACTTTTTCATTTTATAATGCCGTCTTATTGATCTTCTTCCTAGTAGGTGCATTTTAAAAATGTTTTCCCGATGAATCCTGGACTCCTGCTCAAAATGATAAATTTATATAAGGACAGCTACACACAAAAAAAAGCTGTTGTCGTTCCATCCTGACAGATGACATGCGTGACAGCTAAATGGAATCCCGGAAAATAAACCGTGGAACTTTGACCAATGAGACAACAGTTTACTCGCGCGTGACTTGTATTAACAAATTTGGTCTGTTTAGAAACTCTGCCGTGTGAAAGCGAACCACACCAAGAATAAAAAGCAACATTGTAATAATTTTAATCCCTGTTTTGGAAACAAAGCAATCCATCTACAGGTGTGAAAGCACCCTTAGTCTTACAAATTTTAATATTTCAACATTAAAGGGATAGTTCACCAACTATTAAATTCTGTCATCATTTACTCACCCTGAAGTTGTTCCAAACCTGCATGAGTTTCTTTCTACAGCTGAACACACAAAAAAAGATATTTTGAAGAATCTTGGTAACCAAAAATGTGACGGATACCGTCAACTGTTTGGTTACCAACCTTCTTCTTTTATGTTCAGCGGAAAAAAGAAACTCATAGAGGTTTGGAAGAACTTCAGGGTGAGTAAATGATGACAGAATTTTCATTACTTATTTCAGTTAATTCATTAAAATGTTCTAATTTGAAAGATTTTTTTTATTTTATTAAGTATTTGATCTAATATTCATATGTAATTTTATTTTAGCTTTATTTTAATCACCAACAAATGTTTTTTGATGGTTTTAGGTTTAGTTAACAATAAAAACATTTCACTTCATAAAGTAACACTGTGTCCCAATGAGAAAAGATTAGAAGGTTAATTCAGGTTAGGATATGGTCAGTAATTCTAACTGTTTCTCAAGTTGAACATATTATAATAGGTGCTTAATGTCTTACGTTGCCATAATTTACGTTTTACTTTAAGTATAACCTGAAGAGGAAGTGATCTACATTCCTCTGCTATGCATCTACACTGATTTTAGCCAGTGGAGATCAAGGTCAGGGATCTAAAGGATGTTGATTAATAAATGTTTAATCTTTCACAGCTCACTTGTGCTGTCGCAGTTCCTCCAGAGATATCAGGAGAGCAGACGGTACGTTCAACAAACCTGCACAATCTTTTACAGCTAATTAACATGTATGGTTCCCACACCATCTGACCAATGCATTTCCATGTTTTTTAAGTCATTTGTGATTACTGGTTATTAAAAATAATTTCATACACTTTTCACTCATAACAAGCAATTTTTAGCCAATTAAATATTTTAGAGCAAAGCATAACTAGAATAAAATGGTACTCACTATAGAAATTTCCAGGACTGGAAATCCCAATTTTGAATTTCCCTCATATTTTCAGGTTTTCCTTGAATGTGGGAACCTTGTATTACAGAACAGGTTGTTTTCTTGTACAAAAATGCATTTAACCACCACCTTCATCTAATTATCATGTTGCATCATGTCATTCATTGTTGTAAACATTTCACACCCCGCCTCCCATCCTCAGTGTTCTGTGTGGGCCATCACTGGACCTGCTTCCAGCAGTGATGTCACAGTGATTGACCCGGCTCGCTCCAATACCATTCTGGATCAGTTCAGCCTTCCACCCACATCCCCTGCATTATGCATCTGTGCTGTGCCCCCTACTGGTCAGTCGGAGCACTGCAGCTTTGTAGAATTTACACAAGTGTTCACACCTGGATCAGTAATGATTGAATAAGTGTTCTGATGTCAGGGATGATATCCGAGTAATAGTACTTAAGTATTATCTTAAAGGGATAGTTCACTCAAAAATGAAAACTACCCCATGATTTACCCTCAAGTCATCATAGGTGTATATGGCTTTCTTCTGTCAGATGAATACAATCTGAGTTATATTTAAAAATGTCCTGGCTCTTCCAAGCTTTATAATGGCAGTGAATGGTGGTCGAGATTTTGAAGCAAAATAAAGTGTCATATAAAGTACATATAAAGTACTCCACATGGCTCCGGGGGGTTAATAAAAGCCTTCTTAAACGATGCAATGCATTTGTGTAAGAAAAATATCCATATTTACAACTTTATAAACTGTAATCTCTAGCTTTCACTAACTGTCCTACACGTGTTCATGAGAGAGTGACGTTCCAGCGGATCATGGGGTAATTTTCATTTTTGCGTGAACTATCCCTTTAAGTATAATTTGTGCTTTTCTTGAGTATTACTCAAACGGAATACCTTAAAATTTACACTGTTTACAAGGTGGGAAAATGCTGCTTTTTACTTCTTGCGGTTTCAGAGTACACTACCATTCAAAAGTTTGGGGTTGGTAATGTAGAAGTTTGTAAAAGAAGTGTCTTATATCAGTTATATGATGAAAAACACAGTAAAACAGTAATATTGTGACATATTATTACAGTTTTTAATAGCTGCTTTCTATTTTAAAGGGGTCATATGATGTTGCTAAAAATAACATTATTTTGTGTATTTGGTGTAATGAAATGTTTATGCGGTTTAAGGTTCAAAAAACACATTATTTTCCACATACTGTACATTATTGTTTCTCCTCTATGCCCCGCCTTTCTGAAACACGTAGATTTTTACAAAGCTCATCGGTCTGAAAAGCAAGGATTATAATGATTTATACTGTCTTTTTACGTGCTGCGTTGCATCGCGCTGCGTAAACATAAAACCATTTTAATAAAAGTTTTAATTTCTTTAACAAATCATATTGACACCAAACTTTTTTTCTCACTAGTGTACATATTTTCCAGATTATTGTAACTTAAAGGGGTCATATGATGCGATTTAAACTTTTCCTTTCTCTTTGGAGTGTTACAAGCTCTTCATACTCGGTCATTCCTACTGTGTTAAACCAATCGACTTATTTTACTTTAATATAAAGCCAACAAAATCCATTTTTGTGTAAAATGCAATTGACCACAGCATGGGTCAGTGGACCTCGTGAAGAAACCTCTCATCACTCACTGCAACATAGTATTTGACCTGAAGTAATAACTTTATATAATGCATGTATTTTGTCAAATAACTGAGAAAACTGAGTTTACAGTTACATGAATGGCAAAATCCCCTCTGCCTTAATTTCCAGTTGAGGAAAATAATATTACACTTTAGAATTTATTTAGAGTATCTTAGCAAGACCATTCTTTGGCATTTTCTACACTTTACCCATAGCTAACTTAAAATTACTGTGTTACTAGTGTTAATGTGTTTCACTGAATCGTGTTTCAATTATATCTCCACTTGTGTTAGGAGATACTGCGGGAACTGTGTGGATTGGAACCCAGGATGGAGGGTGAGGGCATGTCATTCTTATTCATTTCATCTTACTTTAGTATATGGGCCATTCTACAGAACTGGTCCAAAGTCAGAGTTTAAAGGTCCCATATTGTACACCTTTCTGGAGTTTTATTTTAGGTTTTGATGTCCTTAAGAATATATATTTGCGGTATAAGTACCAAAAACCATCTCAATATATTTATACAGCTCCTTCTTCAGGAGCTCTGCTGAGAACAGGTCGATTTTGGCCTGTCTAATTAATATTCATGAGCCTCTCTTCTGATTGGCCTGTTGTGTACTGAGTGACGCACGACCAGGCCAACCACAGGTAACTACGGCTCTGACTAGGGTCAGCCGACGTCACAGCGCTAGCTGGAGGCAGCAAAACAAAGGGGAAACTGGTGGCGGCCCATTCAAACCAGCGCAGGTTCGGCTACATAAGGAGCTTAAAATATCATCGTGTTGTGATGTTGGGTGCCAGAATCGACGTAATACAGCCTCAAATTAGAAATTTGATCGCATATCTGCTGCCACTGCCAGACAAAAAACCGACGACAGCTGTGGTTAAACGCACTCAAAGATGCTAATCAGCACATGGTTAGCTAGCACAGTTCTGAACAGTTGTACACACATAAAAATTAAATATGGAATAACTCCTAAAAAAGTGTGCTTAATTGCAGAAAAATGGTGTTCGGTAGTGACGTTCCTTAGAGTGACGCACAGATTTTTGAACACATTTACCTCAAAATGATGGGGCCTATCTACTCACCTTAAAAACAACAATGGAAAAAAATTTAAAAATAAGTTCAAATTTAGGGGTTAGGGTTCGGGTTCGGGACAGCCACCTCCCAATTGAAAGTACCCAATAAATGACGATTTTATTTATTTATTTATTTATTAGACGCTTTTATCCAAAGCGACTTACAATATATATATAAAATCTTTTTTTTCTCAGAGGTAAATCAATAACAATTACATTTTTAACAATACTTCGTGTAATTTATGAGATTTGTTGTATTTTGAATCCAAGTTTTCTTTGTAAAAGGCAAAAAGTTGATCATACTGATTTCAAAGTTAAGGATTCATTAGGATTATGTGTTCCCTTTTCTCACTACCGAAACCATGATGACATGTTTCGGTCGTGACAATTTTATGGGATAACACCCAAAAAACAAAGATGTCACTACTGAAACTCCACCAAATGTTTCGGTAGTGACAATTTTAGATACTTTTGAACCTAGCTCTAATGGGACCTATCAACTCACACCTTGTAGCTATGAGAGAGGGGGACATAGGAATATTTCCTGATAATACATTTATGGGTGTAGTTAAAATCAGTTTCAGCCAATGGACTAAAACATGCACTGTTTCGGTAGTGACATGAAAATACGGGACACATTTTTTACATAAAGTTTCATAATTAACAAAGAAAATATAAAATAAATATTTTTTTGAACTTAACTTTTTAAAAGAATCAAAAAGATATTTTTAAAAACAACAATGGAAAAAAATTAAAAAATTATTTCAATATAATTTTCATAAATTCAAATTAAGGGGTTAGGGTTCGGGGCAGCCACCTCCCAATTGAAAGTACCCAATAAATGATGATTTTATATATATATATTAAGCTTAGTGATATTTTAAATATTATTGTGGGTTTCAATAGATAATAGAAGGATCTTAGTAGACATCTAAGATTTGAATACTTAAATGCTTTTTACATGTGTTTTTTGGTTGTGGGACAGCAGTTTGCACCAATTAAAAAGGTAAATTTGATTTTATATTTCAAAATTCTGACTTTATTCTAATATCACAATTCTAATAAGGAAAAACAACTCGTCATTCTCTCTTTTCCCCTCGGCTCTTCTGGCTTCAGTTTTGACAAACTCACTATTTTTGAGTTAAGTCGAGTTATAAAGTCCGAATTAGGAGATATAAACTTGCATTTGCGAGAAAAAAAGTCAGAATTGTGAGATAAAATAAATGTTATGTAAAAATGTTAATAGTAACCGTAGTAAGGTTTAAATAATATTTCATGCTGTAACTGTAGGGCTAATACAATACGTCCCCTATGAACAGCATATGTGAATATTATGTAGACCTATTGTTTAAATCGAATTTATGCTTTAAAAGTAGAGTAATCATAACAGTTTTCATCCATAGTATGTCCATTTAAACGTCTGCGTTTAGCTTCAAATGACGACAGTATTCTATAAAAATTATTTGCATTCCGATCTTGACATCAAAAAGCACAAAAATATTTTTTTTCTTTTATTCCATGGATTTTACCCATTTATCTCCACTTGTTCCCAGTGTTTTTCTGCAACCACAATACATTAAGCTTACTAATATTTTAAATATTATTGTGGGTTTCAATGGAGAATAGAAGGATCTTAGTAAACTGAGATTTGAATACTTAAATGCTTTTTAAATTTGTTTTTTGGTTTTGGGACAGCAGTTTGGACCAATTCTGTAGAATGGCCCATATACGTTTTTATCCCTAACATTAATTATTAAACTTTCATGCATAGTTCAGTTTATGGAAATAAATACCTCTAAACACACACATGCACATTACTTTGCAAAAATCTTAGGTCATTAGTAGCATTTTGCTGCATTTTCAGCAACAACAAAAAAAAGATTTTAAGCCAGTTATTTCTATCTTTTGCTGTATTGTGTCAGTAGGAAATATCAGTTTACATTTCCAAACATTCCTTTTGCCATTAATTGTAATAATCCAGTGAGATTTTTGTTTGCACAAGGAGTCTGACAACAGCCAGTGCTCCACACAGAGATCTGATCTCACCATCAAGAAGAAACAGAACCAACTGAGACCGACTAAATCCAGAAGAACTGCAGCAACGTCTCCAAGATGCTTCAAGAAACCTTCCTAAAAAGCCACAGTACTGTGAAAAGTTTTAGGCACTTGTGTAAAACTGCTGTAAAATGAGGATGACTAAATCAAATCAACAATTGGTGTGACCACCCTTTACGTTTAAAACGGCTTTTGTCCTTGGTACACTTGCGCATAGTTTTTCAGGTAGCTTTGCAGGTAGGTTTCTTCGAGCATCTTGGAGACGTTGCCACAGTAATAATCAATTAATGGCTAAAGGAATGTTTGGAAATGTAAACCGATATTACTGACACACTACAGCAAAAGATAGAAATAACTGGCTTAATTATTTATTTATTTTTCTGTATGGGACTCATCTACTCATGTTGTCCTCTTGCAGTGTGCTGATTCATTCATCCTCCAGCTCCAGGCGCCGCTGTTTGCAGTCTGTCAGTCTTTCTGAGGGGGTTCACTCTCTGACGTAAGAGTCTTTTGAATCACTGTCAGTTTATGTCATCTTTGATGTGAATGAAATTCCTGAGGTTTCTGTTGGAATTCCTCCTGTATTTAAAGGTATTCTCAGGGTGAGGTGATCGCTGGCTTGGCCAATGGGACGGTTGCATTCTTCACCCACAATTCAGGTGTGTGTTTGTGGTTTAGTCTGCTTGGGTGTGTTTTTTAGATATGAATTGTATTTATGGCTTGTAATGATCATTTTTCTAGGCATCTGGAATCTCCAGTCTCAAGAGGTGCTTTCGCTTGGCACAACACCTTTGCAGCCCATTCGCTGTTGCCTTGCAAAGGACGGCTGTCTTTGGGTGGGATACTGGAATAAAGTTTACATGATCAGTGTGAAAATTCGGAAAGTAGAGGTTGGTCTCGGATGGAAAAGATGTCATTGATTGTTCATCCTGTGCTTCAGATCCTCACTCTCACTCGTTCACATTTCTCTTTCTGTCCATTTAGAAATTGTTTACAGTGTCTGAGCGAAGTGAGCAGCAGGTGCGTTTTCTGTGCGCAGCAGGAAGCGGCGTTTGGGCTGCATGCCGTTTGGATCCCATTCTTAGGCTTTTTGATTGGACAACTGGCCACCCTCTACAGGAAGTAGATTTATCATCCATAGTGACTAAAGCTTTAGGTATTTGAATTGTATTTATTCATTAATATGGGTAATTCATGGAATTTTACATGCATGGGTGTCTATCATTTAAAAGTGATTTAGTGAATTTTTTTCTTTTATGGAAGACCAGTATTGACAACAGTATTGGGAAGAATCTAAAAATGTAAAAACATTTTTAACTTTTGTTTATTTTTTATTTTTTTTGTAATCAATGCAGGCTGCCATAGTTCCTCCAATTCACCAGATGGCGCAACTACTACCTCTCAGCTCATTCTCAGTGGCGGGGAAGGATACATCAACTTCCGAATTGGTGCGGCTTCTCTTTTTGGCACAGTTATTATCTGTGACTTTATATATTTTTTATTCTTCCATTGAGAATGTTTGTTTTTTAAAGAGAAGAATATAATTCACTACTTTTTCCTCTTTAGGAGATGATGGAAGTGATGGGGCCAGTGAGTCTGTCCTGCAGAGATCAGAACGAAGTCACATGATTATTTGGCAGAGCCCCACCCCCTCCGTCCCAAGCCCCACCCTCTGAAAGCACTTCAGCTGTTCACTCAAACAGTCTTTGAGCTTTATCAGGATAAGATTGTACAATGCATTACTTTTCTTCTGTCCCCCTTCTATAGATGCTCCCAAGGGGAATTATAGGGTTGAAGTCAAAGTAAAGCATTAACAGTTCTAAAAAATGTAAATTTGGACCTTCATTCTGCACTTTCATTTTAGTTTTTTTAGGGTTTTTTTGGTGAACTGACTTTAAATTACATTGTTTGTTTGTTTAAAGAACTGCTCAACAGGATCTCTCCAGTGTGTCTTAGTGTATGTTTTCAAATTCTGCCTTATTCTGTATTTGACCAGTGATTTTTTTTTTTTGTACACAATCATCCTAAATACCATAAAAAAGACAGGTTCTGATTGTAATACTAGGCCAGAAATTATTAATATAGTTTTATTTATTTTTTCAAATCATGAGGAGTGATGCATTTAAACTGAAATGCTGCTGGTCATGACATTAAGTATTTTCAAACACAATCTGTTGGTTGCTTGTTGTGCATTAGATCAACTGGAAACTTGCACAAAGAAAAATAATCTCAAAATGACAAGAAACTGACCAAGTTTGACACACTACCTACATTTTGTGACATTTACATCTATAGTGCATATATTTCAATCTGAACAAATTTTTTTTTTTTTTTAGGTTTGGTGTTTATGGTGAGGTTTTATTTTTAATTTTATTATTTTTGGTTGTTGGTTTCTTTGCTGTAAAAATAATGGAGGCTTCTGTATGGCATTTTTTGCAGTATTTTTGAATGGGGGAATGTGTGGCTCTACCTATTTAATGAGTGAGAGAGAACGTGACTTTAATGTTGTGTTAATGTTTTGTTATCTGGAAGATGTGTTATGAAAATGTGCAACTTTGCAAATACATTTTCACTAAAATCATAAATTGTTGAGTTTTGATCTGAAAAGTGATTCAGTATTATTCAAACAAAGCACTAAAGCTACATGTTTAATTTTAAAATATGAAAAATGTATCAGTGCTTGAAATTTAATCACCCATGTTTTGTACAACAGAAGATATTTTAAAAAAAGTTTTGCTGCAAAAAGAAATACAGAATTACGTGTACAAAAATATCAGCGCATACGTACAACTGTCAAAATGTATAAAGCACTACAGTACAGGTATTACCAAATAACTGCAATGTCATACTTTTTTTTATAGTAGTAGTAGCAAACACCACATCGTAACAATTATACTGTATCCGTCAACCTTCATCCTTGTAAAACGTTCTTTATCATTCCATTTTCCTTAGTTTCCAACTGAGATTTTGGCCTTATTTGTGGTATCCCAAGCCCTTTGTATGTGCTCTCAGCCATGTCTAGAGGTCAGAGGTCAGGATGTGCTGTGGCTGCGGTGGGGTTTCCGTATGCGGCGACTCAGGGTGCGAGCGAACCGGTCCACGGCATTGCGTTTGTGTGTCAGCTCATTCCCTGATATCAAACCCTCAATATTCCCACTGTACCACATGACCCAGCCCCCCATAGACATCAACACCAGCAGAGCTCCCGAATACACCAACAGATCACCAAAGTCACGACCCCCGATTTCAAGCGGGACGAAGACGCCGATCAGAAGAGCAGACACACCGAAAAGATCCATAAAGACTGCAAACACCAGGAGACACTTACAGTGGGTCAGTCCGACACGGTCAGGTCTAGACATGGTGAACAGCCTTCTGACATGAGGAGGGAGAGGTATTAAAGATTAGTAAAGAATAATCACAGTTCTAGTATGAAGAAATGAGATTTTACTAATGTGTTTGCCTATAAGAAATAGCCTACATACTCTTTACCTGAAGGATATTTTTTTTATTTTACAGCAATATATAGTCTATCTTGATGTAAAGTAAAACACAAAGTATATTGTTATACTTGAATTTGTATACTAAAATGCTTGGGGGGGAAAACCTGTTGCACGGGTTTTGCTTTACCAATAGCCTACATAATCTAGCACTGTTTCCCAAATAAAGAAAACAAAGTATATACACTGAGAGATTATCATTTTACTTACCTTTGTTATCACAGAAATTATATTCGCTTGCAAAACTGTCGAGAAAGACTCTTTCATTTAGATAACAAACATTTTGGTCGTTTGTGTGTTCCGGGATTTACCACCTGCGCTGCAAACTGGCTGCGACGTCACACAGGTGTGTCACATGACACTGACTCTCTCTCGCGGTTGTGGCTAGAAATGATACAGCTACGGCCGAAAAATAAAAATAAATTGCATTTGCTACCTA
>NW_015633594.1:35754-49107 GCF_001515625.1 Sinocyclocheilus rhinocerous
TATACACTGAGAGATTATCATTTTACTTACCTTTGTTATCACAGAAATTATATTCGCTTGCAAAACTGTCGAGAAAGACTCTTTCATTTAGATAACAAACATTTTGGTCGTTTGTGTGTTCCGGGATTTACCACCTGCGCTGCAAACTGGCTGCGACGTCACACAGGTGGTGTCACATGACACTGACTCTCTCTCGCGGCTGTGGCTAGAAATGATACAGCTACGGCCGAAAAATAACAATAAATTGCATTTGCTACCTATTAGATTGTGTTTAATTAAAGCTGCAGTCCGTAACTTCTAATTTAGCTGTTAATAAACCGAACTGCATGCGTTTTGCGGACGAACATTGTAGCCGGAGCTACTTCTCTCTGTTTATGTCTATGACGAATCACGCAGGTACTGGGCTACTCCGCAGCGGTACCTACCCGAACCAGTCTAAAATAGTCTGAATATAAACACTTGTTATAGGTGTATCATAGTGATTCAGGATAAGCCAAAAACACAGTTTGGAAAATGGATTCATGGTGTGTATGTGAGATTAGAATAAGTGTGTCCCAAAGCATAGTATGTTGAAAAGAGTATGCCAAAAGTCCCCGGATGGTCTGGTCAATTCTTGAAGTGTGGATCCGTGCACACTTTAATGGCTAATATTGCCCACAATCCATTGGTCTTTGGTGAAGGATTCGGTCCAGAACTACAAACACGAATAAACGCGTTAAAAAACTACAAACATGGCGGATGTGCGCGACTGGCGGTTAGGTAGAGTTTGAGTTACTAATATTCAACATTTAACCTGGTAAAAAATATTTATTTAATGTTATCTGTGTTATATTTCATCTGCAACAGCAATGTAAACTTTTATAAACATCCGTTTGGTGGTTAACTTTTAAATGCATCATTATGCATAAAATATGAGCAGAGTTCTCGGCATGAAAGACCCGCGACTGGCAGATCACTGTGCTACTTCTTTTCTCTCCAAAATACGGTAGGAAGTTAAAGGAAATGCGATGTGGAGGATGTTAACTGTGACAAGATGATTGACAGGCCAGGGGCAAGTTCAAGCTCAAACCAGTGTGCACCATTTTGCTACGGTTTCCGGGTTGAACGACATGTTTCCTGGAAACGGTGTGCAACGGGGTTTGAGATACGTTTTCTCTTGTTTGGTGTGTGTGTCAAAAATGTCAGCCCAATCAGCAGCAACATGTATATAAACCACGCGGTATTAAAGAGACAGCTGGCACAATGTAATTAACAACCAAATAAATTCACAAGAGCAAGTATATTGTTTGCACATGTTTATTTACATTAAAGGCAAAATAACTGAAATAATAAGGGCACAAGTATAGATCTGGAACTTCTTTAAGTCTGTCTAAATATCATTTAGTAATTGCAATGTCTTCTGGTCCATATCCTTTCCTTAGGAAGGTGTGCTAGACACTTAATGTAACATAAAAAATACTATACATATTTATGTATTTTGCTGTTGTATTGTGGAGTGACACTTTCATAAACTTTTCTATACTCCTCTGATTATATAATGGTAAATATTACAATATCATAGCACAACAACAGTGATCAGCAATAATGAAAAGCCTAATACTCACAATAAAAATAATAAGGTCATATAGATCATAACACAGTCTCGGAGGTAAGAAGTGGATTATCCTTCACCTGAAATGTTTGTACAGTATTAAACACGTATTTTTACCGATTTCATCAGGCTCCGAAAATTCTTCAAAAAGAATATAAAGAATGGCCTTCTCAGCTGCCATAGTTGCAACTCTTGCGTCATCAGAACAGTGTGTTCAATGCACCACCGTTTCCGTTTAAAAAACGTTTTGCACTGTTTTGTCGGGGCTGAACGCAGCCCAGGGCGCCCACGAACGCCCACTAGCAACGTCATCGCCAGCCCCTGACAAAAGTCGCTGCTAGTGTGAACGGGGCTTTACAAGTAAGTAGGAGAGCATAGCCTAACACACACTGGATCCGGCGCGACATGAGGCGTCACATGTGTTTGAAAAAGGACTTAATCGTCCTCTGCTTTTTTCTGGGGTGCATTTTTACCCCCAAACCGCCAAAAGAGCAAAGGCAAGGCAAGGCAAGTTTATTTATATAGCACATTTCATACACAATGGTAATTCAAAGTGCTTTACATAAAAGAAAAGAAAAGAATAATTAAAAAAAAGAATCACACCAAGATTCCTGACTTGATTTTTAGTTGTTAGACCCCTAGAGTCAAGGTATGCATTCACCTTGAGAACTTCATCTTTGTTTCCAAATGCAATGACTTCAGTTTTTTCCTTGTTTAACTGAAGCAAACGCAGCACTGAGATCTAGTAGTACCAGCACTGGACCTGAACCGGAATCAGAATTTAAGCGAATATCATTTATTATCTTAATGAGCGCTGTCTCTGTGCTGTGATGCGGTCAGAAACCAGATTGAAAATTGTCCAGGTATCCATTTGAGTTTAAGTATATTTGTTCAGCTGATTAAAGACTATATTTTCAATAATCTTGCCTATAAAAGGAAGATTTGATATTGGTCGATAGTTGCTCAATATGGTGTTATCAAGATTGCTCTTTTTCAGAAGGGGTTTAACAACTGCAGTTTTCAGGGAGTTTGGAAAAGTCCCAGAAAGAAGTGAGGCGTTCACCACTTCTAAGAGATCTGCTTCTAAACGGTTAAGCACACTTTTCAATTCAATTCAGTTCAAGTTTATTTGTATAGCGCTTTTCACGATACAAATCGTTGCAAAGCAACTTTACAGCAAATTAGGTTTCTATTGATAGCATTTCTGTGAACTCTTCAACAAAGGCTGGAGAGTATTTTGAAAGCTTGTAAATAATGATAAACAGAATGTGTGGAGCACCTTTCAACACAATCCCTAGATATTCAAAAGACAAGTACTGACCAAATGACACTTGCTTGCATTCATCTTTAAATAGAGCAGCTACACCTCCACCTCTTATAACAGTCCTGCAGACACTCATGAAAGTAAAGTTAGGAGGGGCTGTTTCATTACAAAGTGAAATCGCGAGAGCAACAGATTTGAAGCTCATGACAGACGCGCCCAAGAGATGATTCGCCTTGTGATTGGCTGAATGTTAGTTCACTCAAATCTAAATAAACAAATCAGAGATCAAGGGCGGAAATATCGGCCGCGGGTCAAACCAAGTGCGGGGGACAGAATAACCTTTTTCTAAAAGTGCGGGGGACATGTCCCCCCCGTCTGCTACGCCCTTGGAGTGTGTCCATGAAAGCAGCGTAGCCTACTTCATATTTTACTTTAGCTACACACTTGAGCCCGACCCGCACCCGACCTGAACCCGCCCCGAAACCCGAGAGTATTTCGGGACCCGTCGGGCTAGTTCTGGTAGCAGACCTCTAAATAGCTACAGAAACAGTCCTTTTAAAGGGCACACAATCCCATGAAATTGTATCAAAGAACTTTTTGTAGTATCCAGACTGACATTCACAAACTGTGTTATTTTGGGGTGTACATGGTGAAATCACCACCGCATCTGCCAGAGAAGTCAAAGAAAAAAAGAGTGAACATCTAAACAAAATCAACACAGCAAGATATATAGCCTATATGCTACCTAAATTACATTTTAAGTTCATTACTGTAGTTGTCAAAGGAAAATTAAACTGTATTATGCTTACTCCGCTTGGTGCATTTCTCGCATCTGAAGCAGTTTGGGAAATAGTTCATCTTGTCTAGGTATGTCCCTTTCGAACATTTCTCACATTGCGATGCCATGACACTAGAGCATTTCCTTATCAATTTATACCCTGAAGAATAATACATGACAGATGAAGAGATTAAACAGTCTATTCCTATGAAAACTGTTGTTCCGATGCTATTGATTCAACATTTCAGACATTGTACCTGGAGCACATTTGTCACAGCAGAGCCCGTCGCTCCAGTATTCCTCTGTAGAACAATCCCTTTTGCTGCTGACGCTGCGCTGCCCCGTCACAATGCCTACGACCTGTGGTAAAAGTTTAACAGTTCAGGCAGTCTGGCTTGGTATTGCTTAACTGGATGATGTAATCACTGGGCTAACCCTTGAAACTGGTTTAACCTCAAAACAAAAGCAAAATATCTGTTCTGTGATTAATAACAGAATCATTATTCACATATTTGTGAAATTTGAAAACTGCTCACTTTCCAATGACTCACCAATGATAACAAAACACATGGCAGGAGTTTCCTCATATGTTGCCCTTGGGTGTGAAACATGGTTCTTATAATGTGTGCAATCAACCCTTCTGGAAAAAAAGAAGAATATTTAATAGTATATATTTCAGTAGATAACTGAAATTCTGAAAGAATAAAGACCAGTCAAGTATATATTTTCATTGAATTGTGATATACAAAACATACAAGATACATATTCAGTACATAGTACAAATGTTTAAAATCTGTAATTAATTTTTGTATCCATTTAAATGTTACATTTTGTGTGAGATATAGTTGTATATAACTGTGTCTCAATATAATATTAATATATTTGTAGAACTATAGAACTGATATAAAGAAGAGCACATGACTTTACCTCTGTCCACCAGGATCTAATGTAGAGTCGCTCCTAAATGACTGAAAAAATGAATGGAATGGAAGTCCTTTCAGGTTTTTATATAAGACGACCGTATTAGTCATCTTTTTACTATGACCACGCAACTAAGCAGTGCACAATAAATTTCGCAATAACAAAACAGTAAACCGGTCCAGATTTAATCATCACTACCTAGAAACTGAATGGGGAAAAACCTTTCCTCCGAAAAGAGGAAGTCCGTTTCTCAGCTCTAGTAATTTAAACATTCAATGAATCACGTCTAGTTTTGATTTGACTTAAATTGCGTATGTTTAAAATCTGTAATTAATTTTTGTATCCATTTAAATTACATTTTGTGTGAGATATAGTTCTATATAACTGTGTCTCAATATAATATTAATATATTTGTAGAACTATAGAACTGATATAAAGAGCACATGACTTTACCTCTGTCCACCAGGATCTAATGTAGAGTCGCTCCTAAATGACTGAAAAAATGAATGGAATGGAAGTCCTTTCAGGTTTTTATATAAGACGACCGTATTAGTCATCTTTTTACTATGACCACGCAACTAAGCAGTGCACAATAAATTTCGCAATAACAAAACAGTAAACCGGTCCAGATTTAATCATCACTACCTAGAAACTGAATGGGGAAAAACCTTTCCTCCGAAAAGAGGAAGTCCGTTTCTCAGCTCTAGTAATTTAAACATTCAATGAATCACGTCTAGTTTTGATTTGACTTAAATTGCGTATAAAGGAGTCATGAGCCATCAAAAACATTTCATTGTAAACCTTGTGAGATTCATTACTGTACAACACTGTTGCATAATAAAGAATATTACATTTAAACTTCTGTTCCACTAACATCTCTAACATGATATATGGCTGATGAATTATCAACTAATTAAATAGGGCCTACCAGATATTAAATTAATAAAGAGATGTATATAAATTCTAAAATTGTTATTTATTTTGACCCCAATGATGGTTTTGCATTGTAACTGGCCTCAGACATTTCTGCTGAGATTCCCAAAAATGCCATACATTTTCAATTCATATTTTTTTTTTTACACGTTTTGGCCAAAGGGAATGTACTGAATAAGCCATAAACCAAATGTGACTTATTCCAGTAAAATGACGTTTGAAGGAAGTTAATCTCTCCAGCAATACCACACAAGTTCCTGCTCAGAAATGATGAATTTTTGTCAATAAATTTTGTCAACAGTAAATACTCAAACAAAAATTTTTGTTTTAAACTAAAGCCAGATATTGAGGCATTGTGGATCATTGGTCTCATCATATTCATGAAAATTTAAAAATTCATCTTCATTGACAAGAATCACATGTACCTGCATCTTTTCATTCATTTGTGGATGGACCTCAAAGACACTGTATCCTTTATTTTACTGTTCAATCAATATAGTAACAGCTTATTAACTGACATTAATATTTTCTCTCTCTCCATTATCAACATCAAATAGGGTTTGCCATAGTAGCTTGCACACTAGGGGACTAAAGATAAAAATATTATGGCATGAATTTCAATCAACTTCCTGTTTAAAGATATCTAATGTGCTATGTGGGCTATAAAGCATTAAGGTATTATAAACAATAACAGTATGAATTTCTGTAAAGCGAAACAATGTGCATTGTGAAAGGTGCTATACAAATAAAATGGACATCACAATAAAACGTCAAGATTGAGTGTGGTACAGCATGAACAAAATGTTTATGAATTAAAATATAATTGTAGTGATTTTGCTTTTGCCAACCTGGGGAGGTCCACTAGTGTGGTCAGAGAGGGGCACCAGCATAAACCGGGCCCTGGAATGTGCTGTTCACTACATAATTTTAGTATTTACTAATTTTCCATTTTTTAATTCAATAGGGTTGAATTTTTTAAAACTATATATTTACTGATTTTCCACAAATTACAAATCACAAATAGACAAAACCATCAACAACATTCATTAATTTGGAGCTTAAGAATAGAAAGAACAAGAACAAGCAATAAATAAATAAATAACATCGTACAGAGGTTCTCATCAATTAAATCCAAACAGTATAATATGGCGATCCCAGGGTCCAAATAAACAGGGTTGAGTTTTTAAAAGGGCAAAAAAAAAACAAAAAAAAACTCAGAACCTCTTTTAAGTTCCACAGAAAAAGGAAAGTCATGCAGTTTTGGAATGACATGAGTGAGTAAATGATGACAAAAACTGTTCTGTTGACTGTTCTTCAGAAAAATCCTCTTTAAAAATCCGCAGAAAAACCTGCAGATTCTTCAGTTTTCCAGCATCTTTTGCATATTTGAACCCTTTCCAGTAGTGACTGTACGATTTTGAGATCCATCTTTTCACACTGAGAACAATTGAGGGACTCAAACACAACTATTAAAAAGGTTCAAACATTCATTGATGCTCCAGAAGGCAACATGATGCATTAAGAGAGAAAACTTTTTGAAATTGAAGATCAAGGTAAATTGTACTTAATTTGTTGAGAGAGAGAGAGAGAGAGAGAGAGAGAGAGAGAGAGAGACTGTCTAGACCAGGGGTGCCCAAACTCGGTCCTGCAGAATTTAGCTCCATCCCCAATTAGACACACCTGAACCAGCTAATCAAGCTTCTTACTAGTCATACTAGAAACTTCCAGGCAGGTGTGTTGAAGCAAGTTGGAGCTAAACTCTGCAGGACACTGGCCCTCCAGGACCAAGTTTGGGCACCCCTGAACTAGACTGTCACGGTTATGTTCTGTTAACATAGACTTTGAGTTGTTTTCATTTCCTGTTCTCCTGTGTAGTTTTGTTCCTTGACCTAGTTTTCCTTAGTTCCCTTGATTAGTTTATTCTGTTCACCTGTGTCATGTTAATTAAGGCTGCGTTTACACTGCAAGTCTTAATGCACAGATCCGCTCTTTTGACCATATCCGATTTTTTTGGCACGTCTGTTTACATTCACTTTAGACACGACTGGTATCCGATATCTGTGTTTACATTAATTCCCACCCAAAAGGATTGTCTGCAGTGATCGCTTTACTATGCACATGGTAGACCCTCCGGTTTTAAATGGCCATGCTATTAAAATTATTTATATAATTCATGTCAAATGGCCATTATTATTTGCCAGCATGGACAACGGCTGTCATGGATGTTTTGCAGCACAAAATCTGACTGAACGGATAAAGACCGGAAAATAACGGTAATTTTAATTTGTTAGACTATTTTATCTACAGCTCGTTAGAGGTAGAATTCTTTAGTGCAATAAAGATGATATTTATTGAAATTAATTTGAATTAATTAAGGAGAGAGAGAGAGAGAACGAACTAATTCACGCATGCACCTACGTGCGAGCGAGCGGTTGTGAAGCATTGCAAACAAGCTTGTCGGTTTAATTACAAGTTATCACCTCATTGCTGAGAAATATATGTAGCTTTTAGCTGTTGTATTTTCAAAATTCACGGGGCGGGGGTTGAAAACCAGCTCCTGAATGTGCAATTTCTTACCTATAAAAAGTTTCCATCTCAATAAAATGCGAGCGCATACAGCACGCCGGCATTAAAAATCTTTGAGCAAACTTGTCGCCCTCGCATTGGGAGTTCTGTGGAGAATCGGATATGTGTGTTTAGACGTAGGTCGGATGTCCAGATATCAGATGTGTATCCGATTAAAATCCACATTTGGAAGTGGCTCAGATCGGATGCAAAAAAATCGGATCTCGTGCGGGTTTTTGTGTTTACACGTGTGCAACAAATTCCGATCTGTGTCAGATGTGAGCGAAAGATCGGGTTTTTTGTGCCAGTGTAAACGCAGCCTAAGTTCCCTCCTCAGTTCCTTTGGTGGTTGTGTATGCTGCTTGTGTTACCCTGTGTTTTGTAAGAATCTTCATCATTTTGGATTACTATTAAATGTTATTTGGATTACCTTCGTCTTCGTGTACCTTCCTTCAACAAGAGTGTGACAGACAAACTAAGATGACGAATGGAAAGAAACTGCGCACAGAGGTGGATTTATGACATCATCAGTCTACAGTCATTTGGGCTTGACTTTATTTACTTTATTTATTGGGCTGGAGTTTATTTACCATGACAATGCCAAAATACTATACAGTAGTCAACATTTGAAGTGGATCAAAAAAATTCATCAAAGTTGTCCTAACAAAAGAACACATTTTGGTTTTAGGTTTTAGTGCAACTTTGATGAAAGGTTTTGATCCACTTCAAATGTCGACTACTGTATAATTACTAAACCAGAATTATAATGACAGAATGCGTCATCTGGGTTATTGCGTCCAGACATCCTAAAAATAGCTAATTTATGCATTCTTTGTATTGTTTGTGAGAATACCTATTGAATGTTGCATTAAGATCTGACAAAAAGGTATTACAAACAGGTAAAAGGTAAAAACAGTATTACAGTGTTTTGTTTTTGTTTGTTTGTTTTTTAAGTTTTGGTACAATTTTCACAAAAAGTTGTACACTTTAAAACTCCTAGCACTCAGATTATCTATATACTCTCACAACAGATGAAAAATTCACTTTTTTTTTCCCCCAAACATTTGCGATAGTTCAAAACACAAAATCACAAAGTATCCCGTGCACAATACAAAGTAAGTGTCTCATCTACTTTTCACTCACAGTAACTGCTAATTCTATTAAACTTTCATTTGGCTTTCTTCTCGTTCAGTTTAATACATTTGTCTGACTGATCTTAATGGTTAATCAGTGAATCATTTGGTTAGTCTATAAATTTCTATACTTATAGATTCTGTAGAACTGCATGGTTCCTGAAATGGATAACTAAGTATAATAAATTATTGAATTATTGTGTGTGTGTGTGTGTGTGAGAGAGAGAGAGAGAGAGAGAGATTGCAATTTATATATATATATATATATATATATATATTGCAATTTGTGAAGAGAATAGAAATCCAAAGCGTCCAAAGGAGGCAGACGGATAGCATCAAATACAGCATTTTACATTAGGCTACAGTATGCCATGTGGAACTGTAAACAGAGACGTTGCCATGGAAGAGACTAACAAATTACTGTGTCAGTGTGACAGGGCGAAACTACAGACTGTGCCATAGGTACAGCAACACCATTTACTGTATCAGCAGCAAAGTAATCTACACAACACCTCATGTCTGTGTCATTCCTCATCTGACACACTGGAGTAGGCTAGTACTAAACTGAAAGAAGATCATACTGTTGTGTTTCTGTAATTAAACCAAAATTGTTCTCATTACATATTACAAATATCTTGTGTTTTGAAATAATGGTTATTTGGACTGAAAATGTTTCACCCAGACGTTTCATCAGTTATTTGCGATTACACAGTGTTGGGTAAGTTACTCTTAAAGGGGTCATATGATGCGATTTCAATTTTTCCTTTCTCTTTGGAGTGTTACAAGCTCTTGGTGCATAAAGAAGATCTGTAAAGTTGCAAAGACTAAAGTCTCAAATCCAAAGAGATATTCTTTATAAAAGTTAAGAGTCAGCCACGCCTACCTAAAACGGCTCGTTCTAACACACCCCACATGTCTACGTCACGATGTGAGAAGATTTGCATAACGCCGCCCAAACGTTCACGCAAAGAAAGAAGGCGTAACTTATTCTCGCTGTATTTTGTAAAAATCGACGCGTTTCAGAAAGGCGGGGCATAGAGGAGAAACAATAATGTACAGTATGTGGAAAATAATGTGTTTTTTTAACCTTAAACCGCATAAACACATTTCATTACACCAAATACACAAAATAATGTTCTTTTTAGCAACATCATATGACCCCTTTAAAAAAAAATTACTAGCTACTTGAACAGTGTCATTAGATTACTGTAGTAATTACTCATTCATTTCATAAATTATTCTTGAACTGACCAAAGTATTTAAAGGGAGAAGTTTAAAAACATATTTTAACATTAGATGTTAACTTTTAATGTTAAATCCACTATTGTTTTATATATAATTGTTCTATAGTCTATACAGTATTTAATGAAAATGCTAAATTACTACTGTGCATTCAGTGTGTGCACTTAAAAAAAGCACACACACTTGTGTGTGACTTAAAAAAAAATAAATAAAAAAAAATAAAACAAATCCTCAAGGCTTTTATTTTGAACGTGCTGATTTGAGCGTACAGTAATCGTGTCTTCCTTCACGTTGTTTTTAGCACTGCTGCTGAGGGTGATTTAAATGTTATTGTTAGCAGGCTGATTTTCAGCAAACAGACAGATGAAAGTGCATTGAGACACGCTTCAAATACGTGACAAGGAAGCACGTTCACAAGTGAGCAACGGTTTGTACGTGTTTTGTGTCATCACGTGACAGTAATACTGCGTTTATTTGGGTACATTCTGTCTGGAACGGTCTAAAGATTAGCCATGGTTTGCCAACCGCCATTAAATCCTAAAAGAAGAAGAAGAAGAAGAAGAAAGATTAGCCAGATTGCTAACGTTAGTCATTTTGGGTACATTCTGTCTGGAACGGTCTAAAGATTAGCCAGATTGCTAACGTTAGTCATCTCAATGCAATTAAACAAATGGTGTATTATCCTTCCACCACTATACAAACCATGAATAGTGTGATTAGTATTTTTCATTTTAAGAAGAGCACAGCTCATGTCATAACGTGTTTATGTTGTTGTTATCAATGTTTTGGTTGTGGATGGCTGGTGTTGGGAAGATAGAAAGATAGTGACAGTCAGTTTGAATGTTTTACTATGTTGCATACGTGTGAAAGGAAGAGAGGAGACATTTGATCCGACAGCCTATCATTCAGTTTTTTTAATGTACCTTTTGTGATGTGTTGCCGCATGTGCATCTGCATCTGCATTCGATGCTCTGCTGAGAAATAAAGCAGATGTTGTGAGTATTTTGGGGTGACGGCCGCTCTCTGTGTCTCAACCCAGAACAAATCTGAACAGGCGGAACTATGAACGATGCGGATTCATCCTCAAGGAAGCATGCGAGTTCCCGAGAGCTACAGAGTGAGTGCAGGCGCTCTAATCACAGTACATGTGCTTGTGAGCCGATGACGGGATACCTGCGAATTAATTATTAATTATTAATCAGTGTGAATGAATCATCTTTCTTCAGCTCCCAAGAATGAGGATGGTTGTTATCAATGTTTTGGTTGTGGATGGCTGGTGTTGGGGTGATTGAAAGATAGAAAGATAGTGACATTCAGTTTGAATGTTTTACTATGTTGCATACGTGTGAAAGGAAGAGAGGAGACATTTGATCCGACAGCCTATCATTCAGTTTTTTTAATGTACCTTTTGTGATGTGTTGCCGCATGTGCATCTGCATCTGCATTCGATGCTCTGCTGAGAAATAAAGCAGATGTTGTGAGTATTTTGGGGTGACGGCCGCTCTCTGTGTCTCAACCCAGAACAAATCTGAACAGGCGGAACTATGAACGATGCGGATTCATCCTCAAGGAAGCATGCGAGTTCCCGAGAGCTACAGAGTGAGTGCAGGCGCTCTAATCACAGTACATGTGCTTGTGAGCCGATGACGGGATACCTGCGAATTAATTATTAATTATTAATCAGTGTGAATGAATCATCTTTCTTCAGCTCCCAAGAATGAGGATGCCTATGAAATCTCCATTCCTTTTGAAGACAACCACTTTGATGAGCAGGGAGGCTTTTACAACCAGAATGACCAGAACTTTGATGGTCAGTTCAGTTTATTGTCCTACTATTGTTTTAGGGGTAACACTTTATAATAGCTTTTATTTATAAATCATTAACAAACATTATATAATGCTTAACAGATCATTGGTTAATATATATTCACATAGCTAGAAATATGAGATAATATTCTTGTTAATGTTTACTAATGAACTTACTAAATGATTAACATATGATTATTTATAAACGTGGCTGCCGTAAATCATCATATGATGCAGAAGTCAGGCTGGG
This sequence comes from Sinocyclocheilus rhinocerous, assembly GCF_001515625.1. Lineage (NCBI taxonomy): Eukaryota > Metazoa > Chordata > Actinopteri > Cypriniformes > Cyprinidae > Sinocyclocheilus > Sinocyclocheilus rhinocerous. The sequence continues at coordinate 48,238 of NW_015633594.1, forward strand.
TATTAATACAGAATTTCTGTTTTCCCTGCAGGTAATGATTCCAGGAGTTTTTCTTGGAGAAGGAGAAGAGAAAATGATCGGGGTAAATCGATACTTCTTTTACTTTCTACGTTAGACTAATCTGTGCTATTTTAATATCATTTATACTGTTATAGTTTTCATTAATATTTTGAATTAGCTTTTATTTTTAGATTTTTAACTTTCATTTTCATTTTAGTTCAACAGGTCCCTCAATGAACTGCAAGGTGGGTCTCAAAGTTTACTTTTTTTAACCTGTATTTGCCGTACTTTGTCATTTTGGTTTAAATTATTTACTGTATGTCTACAATAAGCATATTTACAGTTTATCTACAGTTTTTCATCATTCTTCATAATTTGATCCCATGTATTGTAGATAATGTGTAGTGGTCCACCAATGTGTCTGATGATCATTGATGATGGTGATCAAATCTTTTGATGTAAAGGCTCATGCTTAAATGACTGAAATTCTAAAAATAAAATGAAAATAGTAAATAAACATACATTTTATAAGAAATTCTTACAAAATCTCTTACACAACTTTTTAAAATTTTAATTAAAAATTTTTTTAAAAATGTCATTCATTTTAATTTGAACATTTAAAGATTTAATTTTTTTGGTCACTACATAATTCCCATACTTCCATGTATGTTATTTCATAGTTTCCATGAGTTTAAAGGGGTCATATGATGCGATTTCAAGTTTTCCTTTCTCTTTGGAGTGTTACAAGCTGATTGTGCATAGATAAGATCCCTGAAGTTGCAAAGACTAAAGTCTCAAAACCAAAGAGATATTCTTTATCAAAGTTAAGACTCTGCCACGCCCCCCTAAAACGGCTCATTCTAACACGCC
>NW_015633594.1:49422-55516 GCF_001515625.1 Sinocyclocheilus rhinocerous
GAGCTGATCCGTGCTGGTCGCTGAGGAAATACTTCAACTTCGCGCTGTCGATCGCCGGATCAGCTTTCACCGTGGACGAAGCGGAGTCCAGCCCGGGGTCGTCACATGTGGTTGCAGCAGGCATCACAATATGGTAAGGGCCGTAACATTTCCGTCACACGCTTGAGGTATTCGGCCAATCACAACGCACTGGATAGCTGGCCAATCACAGCACACCTCGCTTTTTCAGACCGATGAGCTTTGTAAAAATCGACGCGTTTCAGAAAGGTGGAGCATAGAGGAGAAACAGTATGTGGAAAATAATGTGTTTTTTGATCCTTAAACCGCATAAACACATTTCATTACACCAAATAATGTTCTTTTTAGCAGCATCATATGACCCCTTTAAAAATGAATTGGTGCGTCTAAACTTTCTGCTGGTAGTGCACGTATATCATATAGTGCAAATGAGATGCAAACAAAAATTGCTGACACATTGTACACAATATTAACAATTATTAATTCTGTCAAGTGGGCATGGTTATCAGGCTTTGACGTTAATATAAAAATGGCCTTATATCACCTGATTAATCAAGATTACACTACCAGACACAATACAGGACACAATCACTACTGTTCAGAAGTTTGGGGTTGGTACAGTTTTATAATCTTTTGGGAATAATGTGAAATATTACAATTAACAAAAAAATAAAGTTTTCTGTTCTATTATATGTAAAATGTAATTTATTCCTGTGATGCAAAGCTGAATTTTCAGCGGCCATTACTCCAGTCTTCAGTGTCTCGTGATCCTTCAGAAATCAGTCTAATTGAGTGCTCAAGAAACATTTATTATCACATTAGTGGTTGAGTCAAGTACATTATCTTGTGCTGCCACAGAATCCCTCACTCTTCTGGGAGATGAAGAAGAGGATGCCTATCTTGAGGATAGCTACCTTGAGGAAGAGGAAATGATGTCAGGAGAGGATGTGATAACAGATAGCATGTCACTTCGGAATATTGGCACAGCTGGAAGACACACCGGCGGTCATCCAGCTCTGAAGAGAAGGAGGGTTTTCAGAATCGCCAGAGGGAGAGAAAGACAGAGAGGTGAGCATGACAGAAACATGACAAGCAAGTGATCTTCTCTTTCTGCTCTCTTTGTTCATCTTTCTCTCCTTTTTGCTGTTGTTCTAGTGAAAGATGCAGCAGGTGTGTTGTTCCGCTATAAAAAGATCCTGGTAACACACCAGAGGTTAAAGAACATGTCCAAGGCCTTCCAGATCCACGGTGTAGATCGTAATACGGTGGCCTCTACCACACCCATTGCCGAGCTTCTGCTGGTGGCTCCAGAGAAGGTGGCTGAGGTGGGCGAGTTTGACCCGTCTAAAGAAAAGCTTCTGGACTATGCCCGGCGCTGTTACATCGCCCTCGACCCCCAGACTCTCAGCAAAGTGCAAGCATTGAAGAAGAACAATCTCCTCCTGCCCATCTCATACAGGTACATACAGCAATCATTGTAACACTTCCTTTTTACTCTGTCACTCTTCCAGGAGATAGTCTATTGACATAATTAATAAACTAAGTAGTTAAAATTAACTTTGTGAACTTCTTGTTTATATGTACTTATATATTGGACATAGTTTAATCAATATATTATTAATAAATATGCCCTCTAATAATAAATATTAAATAAGGATGCACAGATATTAAAATTCTTGCAGATAGTGATAAGCTGACAACTGTTGTTTTTCTTGAAAATTGGTTGTTTTTAAATGTAAACTTAAAATGTACAGTATGAAAAATTAATATTCATTTTTAAATTAGCTAAAGATGACATTTATCAGTGTTGTTAAAATACTGTTTGTGATTGTGAAATTGTGATTTTAAAGATTAAGCATGTGTTAGATGACAGCAAAGATAATTTAAATAAAATTGTTAAAATGAGCATACACAATTAAATATTCAAAATCATTTAAATATACTTTCTGAACTGAAACTGATGAAAAGATTTTAAAAAATCTGTAATATTGGTTGATTACCTATATGGTAAAAATTTAGTGAGCATCCCTCGATGTGTATGTATGTATGCATGTATGCATGTGTATATATGTATGTATATGTATGTATGTATGTATGTATGTGTATATATATATATATATATATATATATATATATATATATACACACACATAGTATTAGCTTACTATTTTTCCTACTGTTAATATAAAAAATCTCTGATTTTTATATAGCTTTATGAAGGAGCTTTATTTTTTATCAGTGGGTTATAAACGATTTGTGTAAATCATTCATAAAACCATTCTTACATAATCTGTTGCATTTTATTCAATGTGGCAATTTAGATCAAAACTAATTTATGAATGATTCAGAACTACACATTCTTGCATAAAGCACAAAATCTTGTATTGACAAACACTTCCAAAAAAAAAAAAACCCTGACCGTTGGATTTTTTTTTTATGCTTCTCCAGGTTGAAAGGAACGGATAATCGATAATTGGAAGAATTAGTGGGGTGATTCTTATCCTGCTGTACAGCGAAACCCCTTCACTGTATTTTAATGTACCATAGAACACACATCTCCCGTTTTAACCTCCACATTGTGCTGTTCAGATCCTCTGTACTCTGAACCAACTCTACTATTACCTCTGTTCACTCACTCATAGAGCTGGACGCTCAAAGCTGCGGGTGGACTGCACACTTATGCTTTCAGGTTTGCCATTTTTTACACCATTCTTTCATAACAGACTTCTTAGTATCATCTTAATTGTTGCTCTGGTTAAAGCTCAATTTACACTTTTAAAACCAGTCCAAAATGTGCAGCAACAACATCAGCCCTTTGTGATGTGTAGCTCTATAGCAGTGTGTGTTGCTCAGAAGAGCTTTGTTGGGTCATTAGATCCTTTCAGTTGTCCTAAGTGTGTGTCCTGGTTCTCCGTATCTCATAGCATTTACTTGACAGACTGAAAAACATTTGAAATTTAGGTTCTTCTAAAAAAGTGGCGCACGCATAGACCCATGCACTCCTCCCGTTTTAACACTACGCTACTCTTTGCAAGAGGCACTTGTATGTTCTCATTAGAACCTCATTGGATATGATTTGTGGAGTGTTCGTGCATGTGTCTCCCTTAATCATGGCCTGTCTCCTATTAGATGACACTGACTGTTCAGCATGTGAAAAGTTTATATAGTGTAAATCAGTGATAATACATGTTAAAACAGTTGGTAATTGTACTAGTCTAGTCTAGTACCGCATAGTTCAGATGGTGTTATGTGAGGGAGTGAGTGCAGACATGTTCCTGTTCTACCTGTTGCTGAAGTTCTCATGAGTGTGTGTGTCTTTGAGATTGTGTGTTTGCTGAATTCACCGTGTACGTCTGAATGCACGTTGGGTGTTTGTTAGGATGTAATTTTGTCAATGTCACTTTATTTATAAAGCACTATTTAAAACAACAGCTGTTGACCAGTGTGCTGTACATAAACATTAAGCAATAGTTTCCAAAAAATAAAATAAAGAATAAAAGTAAATGCATGCAAATTATAACATGCCACTATGTCATTTGTTAAAAGCCATTTCAAACAAATAAAACTTCAGTTTTGATTTAAAATTACCTACAGTTCTGGCAGTCCTAATACCAGCCGGCAGGCTATTCCACAGTTTTGGCGCAGCTACTGCAAATGCCCGGTCACCTCTGAGTTTAAATTTTGTTCTTGGATGCAGTGTGCTTGAGATTAGACTATTCATGGCTCCTCCGAGCACATATTGGAACTTCCAAGTGGCTAATAAAAAACAGCAAGTTTCTCTTTACATCACAATCTTCTTCTTCCTTACTATCAGATAATGTTTGTGGGAACACTACAAAAAGTTTCAGTTTGTTAACATTAGTTAAGACATTAGATGTCATAAACTAAAAACAACAACAACAACAACATTACTATTGTTCATTGTTGATTTATTCCCATTTATAATGCATTATTTATAAAACTTGAAAAACTAAAAATGTATTAGTCTATGTAGAAATTCACACAAAATTCTTAAAATTATTTTCCATTGTTAGTTCATGATACCTAATACATTAACTAATGTTAACAAATTGAGTCTAATTGTGATGTGTTACCGTATTTGCATTATCTTGTACCTTTTAATGTAATTTTCCTGTATGCTACTATTGATTACGGGTCAGGGCTCAAGTAGATTTCAGTTTCACCTCAGGAACCAATCATTTGTGGATATTTCAAGTACAGTTTAGTTGATCACAAAACCATTTTCCACTGTCATATTTTTTTTATTTCCATATAGCCAAGAAGCTGTTTATAGTCTGGTCTTTTTTTTTTGTCATACTGAAAGAAACATTTATGAAATGTTCATTGATTCTTCGTATTGTAAATCACACTAAAGCATTTGATTTCCTACTGAATCCTGTGCCACTTTACTCTTTCATTCTGATTCTTCTTTTTTAAGGTCTTGCTACCTAATGGCCTTCCCATAATTCCTATAATAAAAGTGCACTTGATAAGACTAAAAACCACATCTGCTAAACCATGAAATGTACTTTCAGGAAACAAATTATCTGTTTATTTTTAAGGCACATTACAGTTATATGCTAAGCAGAGATGGAATTATTCCATGAAAACAATACTTTTAGCTTTTATGTTAAAAACCTATATTATGTACATTGTAGACAACCTTGTACACAATTGTACACTTTTTGGTCTTAAAAAGTAGCCATCCATAATTCATGATCCTAAATAAAATTTGCACTTTTAAAGTCCACCGTTTTTCACAATTAGTAATAATTTTGTCCTTTTGCATCATGTGTCCTGGTGCACAACAAAATCTTCTCTTCAAACGGAATTCCCAAGAGGCTGCAGTCTGACAGCATTTATATTCCACACTGAAGGGGATCTGATGTTTATATATAACAGAGAACAAGTAGTTTTGGTGCAGGTGTCTTGTATCCAGCTGTTGTGGTTCCTCAGTGAGACGGCTTGCTCATAATGAGGACAAAAAACTGTAGTCCAAACTTCTGCCCAAGAGTGACTCCCCACTTCCAATTCATAAGAGAGTCTTATATAAAAACTATGGAAGCTGCATAGAAGCTCAATTGGAGCAGGTTCTGCTTATGGCTGTATTTGCGCAATTTGCAAGGTCCATAGATGTCCATGGGATATCTAAGGAGTTCCGTTGCCTTAATTCAGCATCTTACCAGACCCTTTAGCAGGGTGTGGAGTAGTACCCTGACATGGGTGAGGCCATAACACCCACATCACCCTTATCAGCTTAAGTGTATACAAAATAAATAGAAACTTCCCACGAAGTTAAGACAAACCCTTGAAGTTCTTTTTGCATAAGACTTTAAAGTAATACTAAAAAATAGTGGTAGAAAAAGTCCACCTGAGAACCTTGAAGGATTCACATATCGCTTCACATTGCAGCTGTAGCAATTTTCATGGTGTCCAGCAGGTTGCGCTTTCTTGCTTTGCCGCTGACTATTGTCTCCAGGTGAGACTCGGGGGCCCAACCACGTTGTCTGTCTGACAGACGAGTTCCTTCCACCCAGCCTGAATAAAAAGTAGAGAATCTTGAATGGGTTTTTGCACTTAAGCTGTCAAAACATCCATTAGCAATTCTTGAATTCAGCTTGTGACATAACAACATTAGTATCTACTTGTTTTGTTGACTAGGAACATGTTGAACTGTTCCTCAGAACAGACATATGCTCAGTGGAGTTCATTTATCAGTACTATGAGGAAACCTCATTAGAAAAACAACCGTATACAGTATGTGGGAAAATATGCCTGTTTACATAAACATTGGCAACTAGGAGTGAAATGCCCTAGTCATGAAAGCATGGTTATCAATCTTAAAAAACCTCTATGTGTGCATTGTTAATAATACTGATTCAAATAAGGAATACAGAGTCTATCCAGGTGCAGCTGGAACAACCATCCCGAATATTGTTCTTAACCTTGAAAGAGTCACATGAATTTCACATCTGATGACAGAAGAACCCTCTAGGGCATGGGTGCCCAACCCTGCTCCTGGCGATCGACTGTCCTGCAAAGTTCAGCTCCAACCCTAATCAAACACACCTGAAGC
>NW_015633594.1:55753-78202 GCF_001515625.1 Sinocyclocheilus rhinocerous
GGGCATGGGTGCCCAACCCTGCTCCTGGCGATCGACTGTCCTGCAAAGTTCAGCTCCAGCCCTAATCAAACACACCTGAAGCAACTAATTAGGGTCTTCAGGATCACTTAAAAATTAAAGGCAGGTGTCTTTGATTAGAGTTGGAGCTAAACTTTGCAGGACAGTCGATCGCCAGGAGCAGGGTTGGGCACCCCTGCTCTAGGGCAAGTGACAAAGCGTCTTGATTCAGAGCCAAATCCAACTGCTTCTGACTTTTCCCATACATTCTACAACGGTAGTGTCCAATCCTGCTCCTGGAGGGCCACCTTCCAGCAGAGTTTAGCTCCAGCCCTAATTAAGCACACCAAAACTAGCTAATCTAGGTCTTCAGGATCACAAGAAACTTCCAGTGAAGTGTGTTGGAACAAGAAGGTGGCCCTCCAGGAGCAGGTTTGGACACCCCTGTTCTACAGACCTAGAACAGGGTTCCCAACCCTGGACCTGGAAAACCCCCAACACTGAACATTTTATAAGTCTCCCTAATCAAACATGCTTGATCCAACTCTTTAGTGCACTAGTAGACACTCCAAGACCTGAAATTATGTACTTCTGGGGTTACCAAGGACCATGGATGTTAAACACTGACTTGGGGTACGTTTACACAGCAATGACTGTATGAAAAACGGAAAAGTTTTTCCCTTGCACTTTTGAAAAGTTTCACATATGGGCATGAACGTTGTCAAAACAATTGCCCATTTACACGAATCTGCAAACACAACTAAAAACGCTGTATTATGCATGCCAGGCCAGTAGTTGATGATGCCACTTTATCAAGAAACACTACGCGCCTGTATGCATACACATTCCTGTAGACTGAACACGTAATGTAAGTTTGCATTTTCAGGCACACAAAACAATGTTGTCATGTAAATGAATGGCCAAAAGTTTTCCATTTTTAGTTGAAAAAGGTGACGTATAAACACCCCCTTAGATGACTTAAAGCAAGGTTCCTCAAATCTTGCCCTGGAGGGTCAATGCCTTGCAGAGTTTAGCTCCAACCCTGATCAAACACACCACTAATGCGCTCTAGTTATTAGGCGTATTCGACTTGAAGCTGCGCTGCGCAGAACGATCAGTGTATGACATCAAAGTACCGCAAGAGTGATTTGAAAGCACAAGAAGCGTCTGGTCTCTTATCGCTCTTGCAGTACTTTGATGTCATACACCGATAGGTCTGCCCAGCGCTGCTTCAAGCCGAACCAAAGTCTCTTTAAGACAAGTCATGTCACTCGGCGGCCATCTTTGAAACGCCTCTTGGGCATGCAAGTGCAGCTCCTATCTCTTTGTATGGGGAAACATCAAATTCTCCAAAACTGTTCACTAAGCTTACGATTAAATTTCATATTTGAAATCACCAAAGAAATCTGACAACAACTGTGTCATAAATGTTGTTTCTTTTGCTCAAATAGCATTATAAAAAGCTTATTTTTCAGGCTAGACCAGCCTGCGCAGTCCTAAGCGCGTGTCTCAGAATGCTGACTGTTTCTATAGCAACCCGGACTTCTAACGGCAGCTGCAGTGACGCGCTGACTTTACCGATTAGCGATTGGCTCTTTCATTCAGAAGGCGGGGCTTTCTGCGATTGAGCGGCCATATTGAGTGTTGCATTTTTCCCCATTCAAAACTATACGAGTGACATGTCTTGGGTATTCTATAGTCTTTGGCCGAACACACCTCTTATAGTGTTAGGGGAGAGGCCATGCTCAGTGGCTCCAGTGCATCATCGAGACATGATTTCAGGCCCTCCAAAAAAATCCTGAACGCAAAAATGGTGAAAACTTTTTTTTAACGGTCTAACTCCACAATTCAGAACTACATCGTTCACAGTCTTTGTAACGTGTTTTCAGCAATACATTTCTAACTTTTTTAATGTGTTTAGAAGCAATTCTCTGAATTTCCTTTACACAGACTTTGTGTGCAATAATCTGCTGTGGAAAAGACATTCAATTCAACTGGTGGAGCAGGGAAACACAGACAAGACTAATGGACAGAAATTTGTCTCTCAAACACAGGTACAAAACAACAATGCCACAAAAACACCAGCTCCTGTGTGGTGGACTGGGACACTTTCTGATACGTCACTCTTTCTTCACCTTTATCTACCTCTTCACCCTTAAAAAGAACTCATCTACCAGGTCTCAAATCTTCTCACCATTACTCTTCTTCCATAGTCTGTTTTTGCCGATCAGGTGAGGTAAGAAGCAATGAACCTTTGCCAATGTTGTGGGGACTAATGGAAGCATCTCAAGCATTCTAAAACCATTCACTGTACTGCAATCTTGAAGTCTTTAGTAGATGTTCTAAGTATAACTAAGCCAAAAAAAAGTTTCTCTAAATTTGTGGACTGCAGAAGTCCCCGCTGATCCGACTGGACCAACTGGAGTTTCCTTACCATTTACACAGGTATGGATGATGTCATGACTCATGATCTACAGTACATGCAACACAGAACTCACTTCAACTTTAAAAAACCTTGGAATTTGTAGGAGGTTCTTGAATCATAGTCTACCAATAGGTTGCCATTCCTGGAATATGTGTTAGAGATTGTGGTTTAGAAACCCCAAAGAATCGTCCTATCTCCCTTCTCTTTACACTGCACAACACCAACTTGATCAACCTGCACAAATTCTCCAAGAACTCTTTCATTGTATGTTGCATTAACAATGGAGATGAGTCTTATAAGCTGGGCATTAACAGAACAGAACTTCTTGGTTATATTTCTAGTTTACCACATATGCCTAAGATCTCTAAGTGAATGTGGGCTTGGTACAGTTATGCAAGTTCCTAAACTAGACAAACAATAAATACTATACAAAAAGGCCAACATAGGCTCTACTTTATAAGGTGAATACTTGTTTATATTGGTCAGGGTGTTTTTTGTTTTGTTTTTGTTTGTTTTTTGGTTAGGGCAGATGTTCCTGGAGATCTACCTTCCTGCAACATTCATCTCAAACCCTGATCAAACACAACTGAACCAGCTCATTAAGATCTTCAGGAGCACTTCAAAGTTGGATCTAAACTCTGCAGGTAGGTAGATCTCCAGAAACAGGATTGGGCACCCCTGGGCAAGGGTGATTCCTAACACTTGAACAAACCTTGGCTTTCCTGTAAGCAATGGCAGAGTTCTTAGCACTGTTCTTAACTTAACTTCTTTAACCGTACGGTGATTTAAAAAGTAGTTCAATAGTGACAATGTGCATGTGGCAGTTTTCTGTTGCAGAAACCAAACTGAAGTGGCCTCAGGTATAGCAATAGAAATAAATAAATTCTATTCATGACTAGGAATCTTTCCTTGTGTTCATGTGATTAGACTTAACTCACCATCCCTACTCTGCTGGTGAACTAATAGAACATCAGCTTTCTCTAAACTTAGCTCATCTGGTTGCTGGGCAACAAAGGCTCTGATGCACTGCATTTGTGAAAAGTCTGCAAATGGAAAAAGAGAACATTTTAAATTATAAGCATTAGAATATTTACTTTGACTCTACAATTTCTTTTAAAGCAGGAAGTGCACATACCCTGAACTGCACTGAAGTCAATCTCAGGATAAGGTCGAGAGAGTGCTGATATCCAGCGCAGTTTATTGGCTCTGAGAGATGATGCAAAATGAGAGATGGGTACAGATTACAATATTCTGCACAACCAGATTGCAAAACACAAGACTGACTGGCTGAAATGAATTTATGCTGTCCAATATGGTTTTCCAAGTGAAAAAGTTTGCAAATGGGGAAACACTACAGCAGGTGTGTCCAATCCGGCTCCTGGAGAGCCAATGTCCTGCAGAGTTTAGCTCCAACACACCTGCCTGGATGTTTCTAGTAATACTCAAAAGCTAGTCCAAGTGTGTTTAATAAAGACTAGAGTTAAACTCTGTTGGAAGATGGCCCTCCATGAGCAAGACTGGACACCCCTGCCCAACAGGGGTGCGGACATGCGCACATGGCAGCCATTGCATGTTTACAAGATTGCAACAGCTTCTGACTCATAAATAAACATACACAATGACATACTTACTGTGTATCTGTCCGCAAGAGCAGGGCTTTTTGCGGCATGTGTAGATGGAACAGGCTTTTTTGTAAGGAATGCAGTTTGAACTTGCAGTTCTCAACCCGCAGCTCTGACACAGGTGCATGGTCGATAACTGTAAACCTACCCCCTCTGCAATCAGGAAGTTAAGCTTTAATCGCACCATAAAACATAACATTTACATTAAAATAAAGCCTGATTGTATTTATCAAAGAATAACAATGACAATTGAAGTATGGATGTAAAGAGCGCCAAACATACTCTTTCCGCAAAGAAACCAGGAGATAGTCATTGAAAAGGTGCATATAAACATTTCTCTCTTCTTCCCTGTCTTTTAGGGAAAAGTCTCTCAGTTCAGTCACAGGTCCCTCTCGTACCAGTCTGCGGGACTGACTGATCAATGGAAGAGTCTTAAGAGACACAAAATAAGTCATTATACATTTTGATTATTTAGATGGCATACAGTACAAATTAGGTTCCCAAACATATGTCATGCTCACCCTGCACTCAAAGTCAACTTTGGCATTGAGGGTCACAAGTGACTCAATGTTCTTCATTTGAGAGATACTTTCATTACTGTCCTGGATCATCTGTTAAGAAGCAAGGAAACATTGGACAGTGGTGAGAGAGAAAACTGATAAGAAATTCCAATGCAGAGATGTGGATGACATAACTACATTGTTCCAAATACATAAACAGATGTCTCACCTTCTCAAGTAGTTTCATGGCCTTAATGGCCTGTGCTTCATCCTTGGTTTTTGGAGCAGTTCTCTTTACAATATTCTACCAACAAAGACAAGAGAACAGAGAGCATTCAAAATACAGCATGCCATATTTGTGACAGGAGATGGATGACATATAATATAATGTAATATCAATATACTATTGGCCAACATTCCAACATAGATGAAGAAGGCAGGGCACACATTTCAGAGGTCAAAGTCAAGGGAAAGAGCTCCTAGGAATTTCCGAGGAAAGTTAGAAAATGTAGACTGAACAGGACCGAGGAAGACAGTACCTGCACAAGCAATTTGAGGCGTGTGATTCTTTGAAATGGCAGAATGAGGAAAGACCGTAGAGGCAGTCGTTGACAAACCGGGTTACGCTCTAACTTTTCCACAACTCTACGGAATTCATGACTCTCCTCCCTACGAGAGATGGTGGAATGAAACAAAGAAAACGTATGGACAAAAAATAAAATAGGAAAAGCACTTTTCCACTTCAGATGAGTGCAAACAAATACTCACATTAATCTTTGATACGTCTTGTCCTGATATGATTGGTTGGTAAGGTATGGCACATACACATTTTTGAATCGTGGACAGTGTTTGATAATGGTGTCACAGACAGTAAAGCGCATTATGTCGTTCTCCACTGCTTCTTCCAGCTGAGACAGAAAACTGAATTAAAAGAAGCATATATTATTGACATAATTCAGATTTCAGAGAAGTCATTTTAGCAATGACTCCAGGATGTTGTCAGAGCTAAACCAGAACACGATTAGACGTGAAGAATTCATACATATTTACGGAGTCTTAAAGTTATTTCTTATGGCGTCAGCAGCACACATATCTTTATCAAAACTAAACTGTATTTTTCTTCAGTAATTCTGTTTGTTTAATGATATGATTCTAACCTGTGACTGATGGCTCTAACATCATTTAGCCTGGAGAACAGCCAGTTTTTGTCTTGTGAAGACAGGATAACGTTGAGCTGTTTGGACATGACAAAGTTCTCCACTACGATGTCCAAACTGCGGCAGTATGATGCCTCAGAGGTCACGACCTCAAACCTCACCTGAAAAAGACAGAGACTCTTCATGATGCTGTCCTTACTACTAAAAACAAATATCTTTTGAAGCACAACATTTGTTTATTGCAAGACAATTCATACCTATTAGGACCGCAATGTCCCATCAAAACCTGTTTCTGTCTCAGAGTTAAAAAATCAAGTTAATTGTGACATTATATATCAAAATGTTTAATTTCTTTTTTTACAATTACAATTTAAATTGCAACTTTATGTTGCAGTGTTCCTTTATATCTCAAAATGAGACTTAAAATCTTGCAGTGGAGACCTTGTGACCCACAACTGAGACTTTATATTTCTCTCAGTTGTAGTTTTATATCTCACATTGTTACATTATATCTTCCAAATGACTTTTTTATCTCAAAATCTGGCTTTAAATCTTGCATTAATGAATTTGTTTATTTTAACTGTGACTTTATGGTGACTTTTCTCACAATTGCCTATATATTTCACAATTGTGGTTTTATACCTCACAATGTATCTTTACATGTCATTCATAAACATACTTAAAAGTAATGTACAATTACTTCCAACCTCCAAGATCTTTTTTAGTGGATGTATGAGATGTTAGTTCCCCTTAAGATTTATCCCCTCGTTGTTTTATCATTGTGAATTGTTTTGTTGAAAAGTGAGCTTGAGCTGTTTTATTTAAAATAAATGGCACTTGGTTTGAAATGTTATTATTTAGTACAATGACATTCACTGTTACTGCTTTTCCACCGGGGCTGGTGCCCGGAGCCAGAGCCCAAATGGGAACCAGGCTGCGGTTTTCCACTCAAAAAAGTCCTGGGCTGGTGCCCAGATCCCGGTTCCGAACCAGCCCCGAAACCTGGCTGGTCTCGAACAAGGGAAGTTATAACGTCAGTAGGCGGAGCTTCCACTACAGACTACAGTTTGAAAGACGCCATTTTTAAAAGCCAATGGAGTTCAAATAAATTAACAACATAAACAGCAACAATTAAACATGTCAGTTCAGCAGTGGTCATCAGAACAGATCAACGCTCTCCTTCTGCAAGAGATAACAAGCAATTCTGGTCACATGTTGGTGACGTAGAGGGTTCTGCTCCCTGCCAGTGAAAACGCGAGCCGGTTCTGAACGAGTGCCACTCTCAGCCGAGCATCAGCTCCAGCTCTGGCACCAGCCCCAGTAGAAAAGCGGTATGTGTTGTATGCAATGTATAGTTGGGGACACTGAATAATAATTCTACCTCCTGCAGACGCCTCTCATCCTCAGTAAGTTCCTCCAAATCTGGGCTTTTCCTCACTCCGGGGAGATCCTGCCACAGTGTGGTTGAGGAAGCAGAGATGGACAGGCGAGGGGACGGGGGTCTGTTTATAGATTGCTGAGGCACATTAAGACTTTTAAAGGGGTTGGTTTTGGACAGAGTGTGGGGGTGTAGGAGGACCTGAGGGAGAGGCGGGAGAGGTCTGCTTGATAGCTTAGGGGAATGATTTGGAGAGGAAGATGCACTTATTGATAGAGAATCAGAATGAGACAGCAGGATCTCTCTGTTCTGGACCACCTCACTGTATTCCTGATACAACTGAGAGTCTGCAAGAGAAAGAGAAAGAGAGATCATCGATATGGTTCTAGAGCTGTGCTTCTCAGTTGGACCCAGATTTGACTATGGATAAGAGGAACCAAATTTTTTGTCACACAAAAGTAAACAAATGTCCTTGAAATCAAGCAATTGCATTAATTCATATTAGCATTAACTACGCAACCAATAATTTGCACAAAACACATTGAGGTTGGCAGAAACCAACCATGTTTACCCTCACTGAAAGTGATCCCGTATTTAAAGAAGCCGTTTTTTTTTTTCATGGTTTTTGAGGATAAATGCAAATTGTCTATGCTGGCATCTGGATAATTTGGCTAGATTTTACAAAAAAAAAAAGTTGTCAGAAAAGCTGAACTTGCATAAAAATCAACAAATAGTGTATAGTCTCTTCCCTTTAAAAATGTACTAAGTCAATTAAAAAAAAAAGAATTTGTTTTATCGAACTATGCATGACTTTAAAATAACATTAAACGAACCATAAAATCATACCTAGTTAATAATAAAATTAAACTAACCATAAAATCATATCTAGTTAGATACAGCAAAAAGAGCAGAAAAAGGGCTAAACCAGTCTATCCACCAGTTGAAAATCATTAAATTAGAGAAAATTACAAGAGGTCAGACAGAGATCAAGTCAGAAAGACAAAGGAAGCGAACAAGTACAGCAGGTCAGTGAATCAACAGGGCAAAAAAACAGATGTACAAGCATGAACATCCACAAAAGCATTTTTAATACTAAGTGAGCATTTACAGTTGTTTATCTGCAGTTCCGAGTGATGTGCAAGCACAAACCTGTTCCTTGCCTGAAGGACTATAAGCAGCATAGTCAGGAATGACAAAACTTTCCCTGCTCACATCTGGACTGTAACCACTGTAACCACCCATGTATTAAGAACCATGTATTTCATAGATTTTACAGGCAGTTACAATCATATTGTGTACACTACCATGTGTACAGAAGGGTGTGTGTGAAATTGGGATTTGCATGACTGGGAATTTTATGTGTCTTAGTAATGTTTTCATGCATTTTAAACATTTTAAAACAGAACTTTTTATTTGTAGTCTGTTATAGCCATGTACATGTCCATGTAAATATCAGCAATGTGTTCCAGATAAAGACAATACAGAGACTTACTAAAGAATTTAGAATTCCTCTTTTTTGTCCTCCCAAGTTTCCTAAAAGTAAGAAGGAGAGAGAGAGAGCAAATGACATCTGTGATATAATGGTCATTTGTAAGGCTGTCAGTGGTGATTGAATGCTTATAAAGTTACATTACCAAGCCAAACCAAAAAGGAGAGGCTTGCTATTGTCATGCTATCATTTCCATTTTTTGTTCTTTGAGACATTATACCTCCTAATCGGAGTTATACCTTCAAAACTAATTGAACTATCAACTGAATCATATTAGATTAGTCCTAATCCAGATATAAGATTATAGAGCATAAATTTAGCTAATATGTCAGTCACTTTGAACCTTGCAGTGTGCTTGCAGTATCAAGCAAACACAGTAGTTTTCAGTTACAGACACCATTGTAGAAATTCACTATTCATAATCAGCCACAGTTAATTCTGTGTAGCAGAACCATGGTTAATTTGTGGTTACCGTGGTTTTTGGTTTGATCGGTAGTAAAACAATGGTTAATATTCATAAAGGACATGCAGTATACATGCTGTAAAGTCGGGTTCTCCTACCTTAGATCCATTTCACTCCAGGTAAAACATAATTCATCCTCTTTATCATCTATACAAACAAAATACAGCAAAATCAGCACACATCACAATTTTTTTTTTTTTTTACACCTTAAGCTTCCTTTAACCAAAATAAGTAGCACATCATCTCAAGCAAACCAGATAGGAATGATTCTACATAGCCATACACAAGCTGTACACAAGAGAAGTGCCTCAAGCTTTCCAGTGGATAAATAAGAAGATAGACTAAACCGTAAGATCTCTGGGAGTGGAGCAGTTCAGTAGCTCTCAAGAAAATGTGGCAATAAATAATAATAACCCTAATGCAATGAAAAGTATGAAGAAAAAAACAACAGGAAAATGTGCTGGGGGATGACTTGTTATGAATGACTAAGAATGGTGTAATCTGTGAAACAAAGGAAATCTGGCAGCTCAAAATTCTGTCTCTTCCAAGAAATGATGCTGTTTAAGGAGTCTTCAGCGGTCATGACTCCAACCCCCACAAGAATCCTCATGAGCCCTCTGGAGCTTCCAGGCTATTAAAATGAGACTACCAAAAAGCTGGGGGAATACATTATTAGTTACTACTGTGGTATGAGAACCTAAAGTCTACTGCTTGTGTGGTTTCAGATTTCTTTAAAGTCCTGAGAATGTGTCTCTTAAAAAAAAAAAAAACTTTTTGATAGAAATATTTACTGTCATATATTACTGTAGAAGGGTAAATAAACATAATTTTAATACTGTTCATGATATCATGTATGTGTATCTCTTGTCGTTAAATCCATCATTGACTAATTATGTCATACCCAGTCAATATGAATGAAAACTGTGAAGCAAAATGATAAAAATTGCTGGGATGTTTCATGCTCTCTTCATTCTTTAAAGTGTCTACGGTGCACTTGAACATAATCCACTTGAACATAAAGCATATTCAATAAGAAAAAAATGTAAGGTAGAACTTTTCATCCATGTGCTATTCAAAAACATGTAATACAGCCCTGCATACCCTGGATATAATGACATACCTTGTCTGTCCCTAATATACTATACAGTTTATAAGGCCCTGCCATTAGCCTGAAGGGCCTTGGTGTGGTAAAGAAAGTTACTTCTGAGGTAGAGCGAGTAATCGCATATTATTTCGTAATTATAATGTTATATTATATAACATTATAATGACAAACATTTTTGATGTTATTCCATGGCTGAGATTATAAATAAAGATCTCACAGTCCCATCATGACTGCCACAAGGCTATATGTGAATAGTTTTAACTGTTTATTACTGTTCAAATACCAGGAATACTCATTTACATGACAGGAAAATAAACTATTTTAACGCCCATATTGACACTTATTTAGGGGAAGATGACTCATGGAATTCTGTTACATTATTCCGTAAGCACATTTAGACTCTCTACGTGACATTACACCACTGGTATATTAACTTTGATAGGATAGGTTCAATAGATCTCTCAAGACACATTTAGTTCTCTTCTCACGTGAGTGGAACTTAGGGGAGCAAGGGGGTCACTGAATGTCTGATTCAACCTTCTTATATTAGTCCTCCTCTCACCTGAGTTGTTGAATATGCTTGTCCTTCGGTCCCTTCCAACTCCTTCTCCCTCTTCTTCATCATCTTCCTCTTCTTTGGTATTCTCCACTAACTTTCGGAACCCTCGCCTCCTCATGCGAGCCTCATTCCCCAAATCTCGAAAACTACTAGAGCTTAGAACAACTTCCTCAATACTATCTTTTTTCTTAGATACTTCTTCTACCATCCCCTCTGCCTCTCCTTCTGAGGAAACCATGTGCTGGTTAGAACTAGGATCCAGCCAGTCACGTTTCTCATTCAACTCTCTCTCCATCCCTCCCTGTTGTTCTTCTCCTCGCTCTATTATTTCTTCCTCTTTCCTTAATTTGTCCATTTCTCTATCACCCTCTGTTTGTGTATTGGTTTGCGTATCTATGTGTGTCACACTACCTTTTGTATTTTCTGCGTCCGCCGACTTTGGACCCAAGATCTCTCTCACCACGTTCTTGGCCCATCTAAGGTAAGGGGCAGTAGAGCATCGCTTTCGTTCCTCTGATGTGCTCCATGAGTCATCTGAACCAAAATGCTCCACTGTGTCTCCGGTAGGTTCTTTTTCTCCTCTTTCTATTGTGTCTTCATAACGAGTCTCTGTAGCCCCATGACCATTATCCTTGCATGGCCCTGAAGTTTCAAAAGGCTCTGGTAGGAAAAGTTGGTTGTCTTGTTCTGTTTGCTCACTGGGAGGAATCATTTGACCTTCCAGTGATGTTACACCCTCTGTTGCCTGGTCATTACTTCCTGCACCCTCCACTTTGTCTTCATTATGAGAAAGACTGAGGTCATCCATCACTCTTTCAATGTCCTGTTCACAGTGTTCAACCCTTTCAAATGCTTCATTTACATTTACAGTGCTTATTTCACCTTGGTTGTCCATGTTATGACCTGGATGCTGATCGGCTGCCTCTTCAACAGTAGGATGTATACTTGAATTCTCTATTGTTTGTGAATTGGGAAGGGTCTGACCAATCACACAAAAGACTCTTAGGGGTCCTTTTGGAGCCACACAGTCTGCCCTTTCATTCACTGTTTGGTTTTCCAGTTCTTCATCTGCCCCAATCTCTCTGTCATGAATAGTTCCTGAGTGTCCAGAGACAGTTTCGGGAACTTTACCTTCCCAGAATTCTTTGCAGTCTTCAAAATCCTCTTCCTCTGCATCATCCCCTCCACTGGAAACCGTTACAAATCCATCATCTGCTGCCATCATTCTGTTCTTCTCTGCTTCTGACTCTCCCTCACTTCCTTCCTCATTCTCCAAGTAGTCATATCTATTGTTGCTTCTCTGTTCATCTCTGACATTCTCTTCCATGTTGTCAGCCACATGCTCTCTGTTCATCTGCCACTCTGGTTCCATGGCTTTATCAGAAGCCATGTCCCCTTCCATCCTCTTCTCCACCCTTTTTCTGCCCACATCCAACAAGAACTCCCCGGCCCTCTCAAGTTCTCTATACTTGTCCTCAAGACTTTTGCTCTTGCTTGCTTTCCTTATCTCAAGCTCTTCTTCATTTCCAGTTGTCATGCTTTCTGTGTATCTTTGGATGTACCTCTCTCTTGCTCTCTCTCTCTCGGAGTACTCCTCTTTTAAACAAGATTCTTTTCTCTCACTACGAGGTTCCAGCCACATTTTCCTTATCCTGTTTTTAGGTTTCTTTGTAACTGCTTCCTCAGCAGCAAAGCTTTCACTCTTCTCTTCTTCTCTCAGTGTACTCCTTACTTCCTGCTCTTCCTCTGTTCTTCCCTTCAATCTTTCTTTATCAGTCTCATATGTGTTTTCTCTGTCTCTGTCCTCAAGGTTCTCTCTCATTGCCCTCCTTTGTTCAATCTCAATATCAGTTCCTGAAATCAGCTCTCCACTACTTTGTCCACTCTTCTCCACCTTACTTCTCCCGGTCTCTCTGTTTTCTTTCCTCCGCCTCTCCCTCTCATCAGTCTCTCTTTTAGAATACCTATCCCTCTCTCTTATCCTTTCTCCATCTCTATACCTTTCTCTTTCAGCTGTGTATAAGTAAGCATCTCTGTCTGTTCTTTTCTCTTTGGAGTCTCTTGTTCTGTCTCTTGGTTTATCTGTCTTTCTGAGTCGTTCCACATTGTCCCCTTTTGGATCATGATAACCTTTCTCCCGGTAATCTCTTTCTCTAGGCATTGCCATGTCTCGCCATCTCTCAGCTTCTCTCTCTCTACGTCTGTCTCTCGCTCTAACTCTGTCTATCCTTCGCTCTGCATCACTGTCTCCTTCACTCTTGTAGAGTTTGTGTTTATGTTTAGCATCTTCTTCTCTCTTCCTTTCCTTACCCCTGTCTCCATCACTGTCTCCTTCGCTTTTTGTATCTCTTTTCCTAGATCTCTCTCCCTCTCTCTGTCTATCGGTTCTCCTTTCCCTATCTGAAAAGCTCTCTGTCTCTCTTTCCATGAGTCGAGGATAATATCTGCCCTCTCTGTCTCTTTGTTGATGTCTGTCTCTGTCTGTCTCTCTTTCCCTCATGCCTGAAAGGTCATTGACCCCTGGATAACTTTCTCTCCTTCTTCCTCTCATTCCTGAGTCAAACTCCTTCTCTCGTTCCCTCTGTCTATCTGGCTCCTCCTTTACAAGCCTTCTCATTTCATTTCTCCTCAACTCCTCCCTGTATCTTGCAATTTCTCTTTCACCCTGCATGTCCATGTCTCTGTATCTCTTCCTTTCCTTATCTCTTTCATTTTTATACAGTATGTCCGTCGGTCTTCCCATGTGACGTTCTCTTTCATAATCTGGAATTGGTATCCTTCTGTCTCTCACTCTGGTTGGTTTTGTCATCCTTGGAAAAGTGTCCCCTTTTCTCCTCTCATTGTCTCGATCTCCATATTCAGCCTGCTCTGACACTGATGAGCTTCCGTTTGCATGTCGATCTCTATTTCTCCACCTCTGTCTTTCTTTCCAGTCCACCTCTCCATCTCTTCTTCTGGTTGCAGGAAATCTCTCCCTCTCCCTAATCCCATCACATGAGTCTGGTTCCACTTCTTTTTCTCTTGTTCTGTCCATCTTTTGGTGTTTCCAAGTCTCTTCTTCACCTAGGTCCCCTTCGCCAATTACCTCAAGGTAACAGTTTGCACTTGATTGACAACCTGTCTAGTGCACCTTAAGAGGACTGTATCTGCACAGTGTATTGGATGGCCCAATTAATTCGACTGGTTTCCATGGCAACATAGAGAACCTATAAGGGAAGTCAAAATTCCAAGTCAATAAATCAAGCAACCATATAAAATTCATATTCCAAAGAGGAAAACTGTCAAACATATTCTGGGAAATCTTTAAAACTGTGGAGTATCTTGTTGAAACATGTCAGGTATATGTCTTGGCAGCTTAGACAGTTGCGACTAACATGGGCTTTCTCTCTCTCTCTCTCTCTCTCTCTCTCTCTCTCTTAATGTGTCGAGTCAAATGTTTACCATTAATTAATTTGGCAGTAGCTTATCTGAAGTGACTTGGATGGATTCAAAGTATACATTTGATCAGATTTTTATTCCCAAACAATTGAAGTCATGACCTTGGTGTTTCTTGCACTATACTCCACAAGATAAATTACAGCGAAACAACAGAAATATCCTGTTCTTGTCAAACATGTCACTTCAAATCAGTCTAATTTACTGTTAATATGCATAATACACATTGCCATTTTTTTTCTTTTATTTTTTTATTTATCTACTACTCTTAACATTAATGACAGAACTGTCATACTATAACATACTATAATATATATATATATACAGTATATATATATATATATATACACACAGTTCATATGCAAAACAGCCTGTTTGTCAGTTCAGCAAAAATTCAGTTCAGTTCAAGAATGCAGTTCAACCAACCACTGCTATTCTTGTTTTGTGTTCAGAGGCATTTAAAGTAATTCATGCCCAGGAAGAGCCAAAGCACTAGGGGAGCACTATTAAGGAGCAAGCAAGTCTTCAACATAGCTGACTCATGTCAAGATGTAGTGAATCATGACGCACAACAAATTAACATGAACAAATTCATTAGAAAACGACTACGGTGAATAGCTTAAACAGAAATATATTCTCAAGCATGACGATGCAATATTTGCCTGTGACGTGGACATGTTTGTTTACAAGAATTGTTTTGTTTACTAAAGTTAAATCAAAAAGGAAAGAATGAAAAGTTTTGGGAATAATGCAGAGGACTCACCTGAGAAGTGTCTTGGGGAACGCTTCTCTGTCTCTCTCCAAGTTTTTCTTTGCTTTATTGACAAAGTGAAGCTAGCAGGAATTGCACAACTCTCAGACATTCCACATATCAGTGTTTGCCCATTGAGAGAACCAAAGTTGAGTGAGATAAATGCTCTACTGAAAACACTGATTTAATTATCCAGCCTGCCTCTGTCCTACTTAATGTGTTAATGTAAGCAAAAATAGTTTTCAGCAAAGTAAAAAGATTCTCACAGTGTTCCTCTCTCTCTTTCTCTCTGTTTCCCTCTCTCGTCCCCTCCTCCTCCCGCCCTTCTCAAATTCCCAAACAAGTTTGAACAGATTGACACTTATCTTCCTCCCCGCTTCTGTTTCTGTTTTCCTTTTACTTTCCCCCTCCAGCACTGTCTTAAAGAGGAGTCCAAAAGTTACCGTCTGTTCAAGCTCACACGCAGCTTTTCTTCACTTCTCATAAACTCAGTAGACCCACAGTGATTGCGCTACAGCTTGTTCCAGTAATTCAGCCTTTCACTCACCTCACTCTCACTGGCACTGCATGCTTCTCTCTCACAGAAACAGGAAGTGAACACATCTGTGCTGTGATTGGTGGGGTTGAAGATGCTGGGTGTGACTGTTTTCTCAGGTAAAGACATGAGAAAGAGTGAGAGCAAAGGGGGAGGGGCGAACAAGTATGAGTGTGTCCATACACAGTAATGTCATCTGCAGCTTACGTAACACAAAAGTTCTCAGAAAAAGCTGTAAAAGACAGTGGAGCGCAGATGACACATTTGCACATTACCAAAGATAAATTGGAAAACACCTTGAACAATACATGTAAATCTGCTCCTTTAAGATATTGCTTGCTCTTTTTGTGCAAAGCCTTTCAAAGTAGTTTTGTGCAATTTTGGTATAAACTTTTAATTTAAAATCAAAACATTTTTAAGTGATGAGTAAGCAATATTGGAAGCATATTTCGAAATATGAAGCATTTTCTATTTTCGAGTTTAATTGATCATTTTGTATTGTATCTGCTGTTATAAATAGCCAAGTTTCCTGTCCTCATAATGAACCACCTGAACAAACTTAACTCCAGAGTGTGCTGTTATCTGAACGCAAACAAGTAGAACATAATAATCTAAAAAAAACTGACACTATCAATGAAATGTCCTGGACAAAGGTTAGGAGAAATGATCAATCATCTACAAGCATGTTCTAATGTATGACAGAAAGGACTAATTTGGGAAGACTGCAATAAACTAATCAGATATTTCCAACGTAATTACAAAGATAGAGTATATCCTGAGATCCTAAAAGAAGAAAAGAAGTGCTAGCATCATGGCCTTAGTTAATTAGCTAACTAGTAGTCTATCACAAAACCTCATTGCAAGAGAACATTGTATAAAACATATGCAATAACAAAACACATCTCACAAAAACTAGCGCACCTAGATTATTTTGTTATTAATACAAAGCTGATATAAGAATTAACATTGTCACGTCATGTGACAACCAGAATTAAAACACATAACTTAAACTATATAAAGAATCTCGCCAAACTCTGCTTGAGAATGAAAAACAGTTGTCATTTTCCAATAAATATGCACAAAATAGGGCCTAAAACTCTTACAATCTGTTTTTTCTTTTGTCTTTTTCAACAATTTGTCAGTGAAAATAGGTGCTTAAACTTAAGAAACTGCTGATCATTTAGTCAAACAAAAGAGTAAACTCTTGATTTGTGAAATTTTGCATATATCTAGCAATAGCTAAACATACAATAATTTAAATAGATAAAACGTCTAAAATGAAACAGGTGGGGTCTTTTTGATTTTATAATTATCTATGAATGACCAGACATATCTAATAGTTATCATGACAAAAACATTCTTTGTGCATCTAATGCTTTACATATATACAGTAATATATATATATATAAAACTGTGGGAAAATGTATTATTGCATTGGTGGTTTTCAAATGCTCTGTGGTCAGCAAGCTATGAATGTTCAGACAGCTCAGTGAGAAACTGCTGATCAGCAACTAAACCTGCAGTTTTGTCGTGCATTTTACTTCCACGATAAACTCTACGTCGAACACGACAATTGACTGAGGCTAATCAGGAAAAACACGTCTTGTTTGGCGATGAACTAGATCTACAGCACTAGACTGTAACTAAAGGCAGAACTCAATATCCCATGTCCACGTGCAGCACTTCAGCTTCCGCCTTATGCACATTGCACAGTCACATGTGGCGCCTGTTTAGTTTCGCTTCCGCGTTTGAACAGAAACCGTTAAATCCTTTCAATAATGCAAACGTTTTAACGCGAATATAGTCAGAAGTTGGTTTATTCAATGTGTGATTGTCGATACCAGCGGACATTTTGACGTTATGTCGTTAAGTGTTGTTTAAAGACATCAGTGCGACAGTTTGGGAAAGAGAAGATCCCCAGGCTGGGTGGACACAACTAGACAGCTAATTAAGACCTTTACTTTTATTTATCTACAGTAAACACGGTCATAGGAATCCTGAAAGGTGCGTTTGTGATCAACTTTGTGCATTTCTTTAATTTCATGCATTTTAAAGATGACAGCTTATGCTAACAGCATGTTTATCTGGTTTCCTAACTAAAGTTCTTCATTACCCATTGCTTACTTCAGCTTGGATCCATGCAGTATAACTTTTGTGTTGTCTTGTCGTGTGTTCAGTCATATAAAATGAACATCACACCGGTTTTTTTTTTTTTTTGCATTACAACCAGGCTTTTGTAGTTTTGCCAACAATTTGTAAACATGCCGATGCATTTTCAGCGAGTTTTATAAAATTCTGTTTGCATAACAATTTTGTCTGTAGTCTTTACAAATATGATTATATTGAAGAGCCACTGATGACTTTGGCGTTTCAGAGTGCAAATTTTTTTAAGTTAAAATCTTTATCAGTTTTGACCAAAAATATTTCACACGACTCGGGAATTAGTCTTTGATTTACTTGTGAAATATACATGTGTGTTAAAGATATGCACCATTCAAAAACTCCCTATACTAACTAATAGCAAAACAAAATGTTATAAAATGTGATTTATTATGAGATGCCAAAAGTAATTGGAATTAACCAGGAAAAAGGACACAGTTTGTCTAATTTGTGCCCTTCACTAATCATAAAATGCTCTGTGCATAGTGAAATGTGTATTATATGCATATCTTGTGTCAGGCTACTGTTACACTGCCCATATTTTGGATGCATGCATTAGTCAATCATTGGATAAATTCACTGACCATTTTTTTAATGTAGTGCCCTTTTCCCATCAGGTGTCACCGCTGAAAGTCATGTTGCTGTCTCTGAGAATAATCATCACTCCTCTTTACGTACTACTTGCTGGAGTACAAGCGGAATTCATCACAGACAACTGCAAGCTGATTTCACAGAGCAAGTCTGAGCAAAATGCGCTCCATTTACTGGAGCCTCTCACCAATCAAACGTAAGTCAGGTTTTTTTTGCAGTTAATCTAGCTTTCATTCAGTTTGCAGGTTGTGCTGGTCTTGTTAATGTTAATAACGGTCTTCATATTCACTCTAAACAGCTTCACCACGGAAGGAAAGGAGAAGGATTTTTCGTATATTTTTCAGGTGTGTGGAGATGCTGGTGGAATAAAGGATGCAGGTCTTGTGCAGCAAGACAAAAAAGGAGGAAAGCTGGTCCGAATTGGGAACTACACCAACACACGAGCTATCAGAGGAAGTATGTTACATTGCTTGACCTTTAGAAGTGACGTTTTATCATTTGCTTTTTTGCTACAGGTAGACTTTTCTGAAACCATTACATTCTTCGATATCTCTTTGAATTAATATTAAAATAACAGTTAATTCAGTTTTAATTGTTATCAACGTTAATTTATAATAATGACTACTGAATTTTGGCAGGGATGCATTGCAAGAGAACATTGTTAATACAACCCGCATTAAAACACAAATCAAAGTTCAACTTTTTCCAGGTGTTACAGGCAGCCTTGTTAACTCATTTTTGACCTTAGTTCTCCTTTTGTTCTTGGTGCAGGTGACTGGGTTCTGCTCTTCTATGAAGGGGGAGAGAAATACGACAGCCACTGTTCACAAGAGGCAAGAAGAGCCATGATTATGATTTCATGCAGCACAAGCACAACGGTATGAACTTTTTAATGCTTTCGAAATGACACTTGGCATTTTTTACTTTATACCCCTACAATATTTAAATAAAATGCATCTGCTATTTTTTTATGTATTTTTAAATCATTTTTTTTAGATCTGAAAAAGAATAAGTTTAGCGTTATCATTGATCCTCATAACAAAAGTATTAGTTGTATTTCTGTCAACACGTGATCCACATCTATTTGATATACTGTTGATGAAAATCTGCTGAAAATAATGCAAAATTCTGTTAGTAGCATTAGTGCTTTATCATGCTTGGACTAAATTATTTCAGGTATTCAAGATAGCATAGTAGCTTTTACCCTGACAATAACCAGAATGACATCATCATTTCAACTCATTATTATTTCTTAGCTCTTATTAATTATTAATTTTGTGTGCATGTGTTTTGTTAGAATGCATTTTCAGTGGTTTTGGAGGACAATCAGAAGCAACAGGACTGTTATTACCTGTTTGAGCTGGACTCCAATGCGGTCTGTCCTGTAATCCCATCTAAAGTCAGTGCCGGCTCCATATTCCTTATTATGTGAGTGCTTTAAAGGGGAGTTCTAATGCTATTTCATGCTTTCTGACTTATCTACACTGTTGAAGTGTTGGATTCTCGTACTAAAAATGACCAAATAAGTCTCAAAAAATGTTTCTTTGCCAAATACACTCCTTCAGGGTTCGTACAAGTTTAGGAAAGTCCTATATAACGTCATAAATGGCGGGATTCCTTGTATGGGCACGTCTCCCGGAAGAGTGCGCGCACATCAATCAGAGCGAGAGCAAGAGCAGCATCAACATGCTTCGTTCATTAATTCATTAGCCATATAGTTAATTTAAGTCAATAAAGTTTTTGTTCCTGTTTTATTTATGTCGATGTCACAGCTTGCAGATGATCGTTATGCAAAAGCTGCGCTCTACTCTAGTCTGTAGCTACTCAAGATTAACATGATATTGGCAGAAACTATGTGAGTTATGTCCGTTTTAAAATTCTCACAGGGGTCATCACACCATTAGAGACGATTAAGGAGAAACATTAATGTCTTTTGCTCAGATTTTATATGTAATCATGTTCCTGTTTGCTGTCCATAGTGTATTCTGCTGCCTGGCTGTGTATCTCACTGGTGGATTCCTCTATCAGCGACTGGTAGTTGGAGCCAAGGGAGTTGAACAGTTCCCCAACTATACCTTTTGGTCAGAGATCGGCAACTTATCTGCTGTAAGTATAATTACATATATATTTGCCTCAGTTCATCTTCTGCTTTGGTCTTTTTATCCCCTTTTATGAAACAAATATAATTTTTTTTTTTTTATCGTAACAGGACGGATGCGATTTTGTCTGTCGTTCCCGTGGCAACAGAGAAGAACGACCCACATACAGAGGCGTGGCTACTGAACCTCTTGGGGAGGAGCAAGAGGAAAGGGATGACCATTTACTTCCCATGTGACCAAATCACATCAACCAATGAGAAGAGGCTGGGCAGTTATTACAGTTTTGAAACCCAAAGAGAGATGTTCAGTTCAGCAGGCATGTTCCTATTTCAGAAGTGCTGCTGTTTTTTTCTTTTTTCTTTTTATTTAACTTCCCAATAGCATTTATTCTTTATTTATCCTTTAAAATGTTGATTTGGTGTTTGTTAAATGTAAAAGTTTGCTAACTAGTTTTCAAATTAAATTTGCTAATTAGATATTTATAATAAGATAACATGATCAACATGCAACACTGCCCCTGTTTTATCTCTTTATAGGAAGTAAAAGACATCAACGCTGCTTGACTGTGTAATAGGGTCACCACAAAGATGTAGTTTGCTATAAGTACTTAATTTGATTAGAATTAAGTTTTACTTGCAGTATGAACCCATGTTTGATGAAACTGAAATGAATTTTTTAAGCTTATGCTCCACCAACGTAATCAGTTAAATGTTTTTTTAAAAAAAACATTTTTTTTTTATTTCAGAATTTCCATAAATTAACTAAAATTGATTGATTGAACTCACAAATATGCTCTGCTTTACATTACAAATGAGCTATTTGTTGTGGAATGTTGTGTTAGTATAAAGAAGTTACAAGGATCTGATGAGGCGTACCTCTTCAGCCTGTTACAACCTATATGCCATGTTTCTGAATTATGTTATTAAAGATAAATCATAAAGGTTATTAATAAGATACATTTAAAAATGATGCTTTCTATAAGATAAAAAGGTGTTCTGGGAGAGACCCATTTGTGGCACATTACTCTTGATAATAATTAATGAAACATTTGAAGTGAAACAACATGAAAGGAAATGTGTTTCCATTTGGTTGGTTTTCTTTTCACTTTGGTTACTTGTTATTGCAAAAGTTTATAATTTTTTGACCATGGGATCTATTTCATACGGTAAAAATTACTGTAAATCCTCACTGGAAACCACAGGACAAATTCCAGACTATGACAGAGCACCATTATGTTTTTCTTTCACTGCTTTTGTACTGTGTACTGTGTGTTTGAATGCACTGAAGCTTTTTTTTTTTTTTAGTGGAGTCATATATTTTCCCTAAACATAACCATGTTCTTGAGGAGCCAAGCTCATGAATGAGCTTAAACACTCCTGTTTTTGAGGTATATAGATCATAGCCTTTCAACTATTTAAAGAATCACGGAAGAGAGTTGATGGTTATAAATCCAAGCCATAAAAGGTGCTTTTGGTCTGTGTATAAAAGTCAGTTAGAGGCTTCTTAAAAAGCACTTCTAAAGTATCAGATTGAAAATGCTGGTTTAGCTTCTGCTTTAATAACTAAAGTTATTAATGGCAGAAAGGTATGATGCATTTGGCTTGATTCTGATGTACTGTACTTCATGAGATACAGGCCTGTGCAAAGAGGTGACTTCACTGTTCTTGCTACTGCTTTATTGTTCTGTACAATTTTAGTATGAAAATTTTTTTTTAATTTTGTTTGCTTTGGAATTATTGAGGAGATGTGTGAATAAAGTGTTTGATTACTGGTGTGTGTATGCACTTGTGTAGTTCTTCACAGAGTTTACATTTTGCTGTCTTAGAGAAAACTGGTGGCTTCTGGATTGCATTAAAGCTTTAGAACTTTGAACTGTTCTTTGAGCATTTAAAACTCTTTGACCAAAACAGGTCTCCACACAAGTTGGTTAATTACACATTCTCAATTTCTTCATGGCCTCTATTATCAGCATAAAGTTGCAGGTTATACATTTTATATTAGTGGCGTATATTCCATGTTAGGTGAAAATGAGTATTTTATTACCAGTGTTGGGCAAGTTACTTCCAAAATGTAATACATTATATATTACTAGTTACTGTCTTTTGAAAGTAATTAGTTACATTACAATATTACTCTCTCTGAATTGTAATGCATTACACTACTTTTGAGTTACTTTCATCCAA
>NW_015633594.1:78240-104022 GCF_001515625.1 Sinocyclocheilus rhinocerous
AAAAGTAAATGGGGGGTTTTGTTTTGTGCCAAAAACGTGTACATCCAATGACATTGGGACTTTTGCATTGCTCTGCATTCCTGTAGAAAAATGGTTTGATCAAAATGGTCTACATTATTTACTATAATTTTTTTTAAATTTAAATTTCAACTTAAACAGTAACATTAGTGCTTTTTAAAATAGTAAGACATAATAACACAGAAATTGTGCTCAGTATATGTCGTTAATCTTAACGTAATCGAACAATTGCTTTTCCTGTTAAATTTGCTATGATACACCACTTGGGCTCCAAGTTGTCCAAACTGTGGTTGCTGTCTGTTCCTGTTAGAGCTCACATATGAAACCACGCATGCTTGTAATACAATCTAGTTGAGTCTTTTTCTGTTTGTTGCAATGATTTATGAGCTAAATAATTAACTAATTAAAAATGTGTTAAGTTATCTGCTTTGACCATTTATTAATAATAATAATAATAATGATCATTTACATTTTCAAAATTGTCATTTGCTTTTCCATATTGGTGATAACAAAATTCTTCTTTAGAATCTGTTTGGAATCCATTTGTCATTCTAGAAAGTTAATCTAGCAAATTACAGCCTATGTCAAATGCAAATAAAAAACAGAGTCCTAAAAATGGATTTCAAGTCTTCCTAATTCGAAAATGAGACTTTACAATTACGAGATTCTACAATTTGTTAACCTGCTTTGGTTAAAGCCTTCATAATATAGGTCATAGACAGGTCTACACTGTGCCCATACATGCGAATTTAGGAAATCTCGAGTGGTGTTGCCAAGTAATGTAAAAAAGGAAACGGGATGTGTCTTGTATCTTTTAATTGTTTGATTTAGATTAAACTGAGATTGTATGAGCCATGAGATTGTAGATCATGAGGGCTGAATGAATGTGAAAATAATTTACTATATTTCAGTAGGGGGAGGGGGGGGTCATGGAACTAAACACTATTCACTATTCACCTCTAAATTATACACCATTTACTGCTACATATAATACAAATATTAGAAAACATGTTGTGCTATTTTCAATTAATGCAGTATATGTAGGCCTAAATTAGGCATATTAGACTAAAATAGGCGTATTAGTGATGTGATTTGTGTGTTCAGAAGTATAGTCAAGTGTCATCAAAGTAAAACCAAAGTTAAAACCTCTGGAATTCTGTCTGATGTTAAATGATATAGTACTACACACACTGATCTATAACAGAGATATTATATAGATCACGATCAGTGACTACACACAAGCTGCTACCTATGAGGGTAGGAAGTCTATAATCCAACGAGAATGTTAAGCGAAATATGGAAACTTGAAATAAAATGTGAACAGAAATGAGACTTGTGCTGATAATTAATGGTAATTTTAAATCATGGAGTCACGAAATGAACTGTATTTCTAACTGATGTCTGTGAGGTATTACACAAGTTTCAAATTTCAAATAAGTGGATGAAACAGACATCCGCCCCTTTCGTGGGCGGACGGGGCTGCGATAGGCTTCTCCTCACGTCAATCATCTTCATACAAAATGCCTATTGGCTGCCAAGCTCCATCATCACCCGCGGAAGTTTGTAGAGAGAATCAGAGTATTGTCAGTTATTTAAAAAAAGACATTTTTCGGCACGAATGCTGTCGTTCCGCGTGTTGCCTCGAGAACGAGACAAAAAAGAAAATGAATTTTTAAAGGATGAATTTTGCGTCGAGAACAACAAAGCTCGCAAGAAGTGCTAGCACCTTACAGCTAATAGTATTGTGTAGCTCGTTGTTAATTTAGTTTATTTTGTATCGGTCAACTTGATAAACGGCCTAGGAAAACTATTTTAGCTGAAGTTTAGCAGCTGGCCTGCTTTTATGATAAAGTTAGTGTCAGCAGTATTTTATATTGACAGTTGTGTTTATTTTTGTTTTGATTAGCATGCTAAGCTAGTTTGCAGCGCGAGCTGGAATTCATCATTTTGGATTTACATCTAATCAACATCACCCTTCATACATCGTCATTATAGTGTAATTTACTGTCATCTTCACACGGCAAGGACTGTATCAAAACAGGTAAAGTGATCCTCGTAGCCTTTATAAGTTGTAGACAGTAGCAGAACACTGGAGGCATGCAGATCACTTGACCCTCCTCACCTGTGCGTGTTATTATGGTGAATGTTTTGACATAATGAACATAGACTGGAAGGTCACTTTCACCCCAAATTCAAAAGAAAAACGTAATAAT
The DNA here is from genome assembly GCF_001515625.1 of Sinocyclocheilus rhinocerous. Lineage (NCBI taxonomy): Eukaryota > Metazoa > Chordata > Actinopteri > Cypriniformes > Cyprinidae > Sinocyclocheilus > Sinocyclocheilus rhinocerous. The sequence continues at coordinate 80,472 of NW_015633594.1, forward strand.
TTATATTTTATACATTATATGCAAAAGAGGCATTGTTGCAATGACATTTGACTGTTGCATGGTAACATTAAAATAGTATAATATATATATTTTTTAACTTGAAGTTAGAATGAAGTCAGCACAACAAATACATGTCTGAATACTTCATAAAATTAATAAATAATGTCATTGTTTTCTTTTTACATAACAATGATCATGATAAATGCAGTCATATATTTATATACACACACACACACACACATATATATATATATATATATACACAGAAGGCTTTAATTTAATATTATGCAATAATAATCAATTAATTCAAATTCCATGGTAACTTCCAGTGTCACTTATTTTTTTGAAGTTAAGTTATAAACATTTTTATTTGTGTATAATTTTATATATGTATAATTGTACATTTTTATAACTTAGCTGTTATTTTAACTCTTACAGTTTTTTGATTTGATAAATTAGTTTGATATAAACTGTTTGTTATAATGGGAGCGTTTTGTAACTGTCTTTCCTTTTTTTAAACTCAGAGGTTCATCATGCTGGGAGAGTGTGGCATGAAAGAATGGGAGAGACGAGTGCTCAGGAAGAACTCTGTCACAATTCTGCAGGACTTAGTGGTGGATGATCTGCTGATCCAGTGTCTACAACAAGATGGAATTCTTACAGAAAGCATGGCAGAAACCATTATGGCATGTTAAAGTATTAATATTAGCTTAGTATTAGTTCTATATTGGATAGATCTACATGGAATCTATGCTAAAAAATTATGTTTTATTTAGAAAACGTTGTATAATGTTGTAAAATGCTATAAAGTACTTTTTTTTGAATAGCCATTTCCCAATAAGTGGCAGCCTTTATTTATTTGTTTAAATTTTACAGTCCTAATAGATGTGGAAAGCCTCATAAATAATGCTTTGATTATTTTTAACCATGAGATAATTTGAATCCTTTCAGGCTAAACCGACATCCCAGGGCAAGAGTCGTCATTTGTTGTTTCTTTTGCCTAAACGTGGCCCTCAAGCTTTTAGCAGCTTCTGTGCTGCTCTTACAGCGACAGAGCAACAGCACCTCAGCAGACTGCTCATGGACTTCACAGAGAAAGACGTGAGTTGGTGCCTTCACTTCGGAATCACACCCAGTTAGACTGACTTGACAGGTTTCTATAAGAACATAATGGGTTGCAGTGAGGGACCAGAAAAGTCTTCTTTAGCAATGACAGCACATCTGATGAGAGCCAGGGAGGCAGTGTTAACAGATGTGCTGTATTCATAGGAAAAACATTTTTGTTCATCATTATTCTAAATTATTGTCCCATAAAGCTGCTGTACTCAATGGAAGGAAAATAAAGCTTATTTGTTTTCTATATATTTAAAGTTTTATACTGTTTACCAAACACTTTATATATTCTTGTCCAAAATACAACATTTTCTCAAGACAGTAAGTTGCAGGAAGAGTTGTGGGATCAGTCTTATGACCATAGAGAGGTATAGAAATCACGCCACCCACAGAGGTCAGAGCTGGGTCAGTGGAGTAAATGAGAGGGAGAGAGGGTAGGACTAAATGGGAAGTATTATGCACCAGTTTACCACACCCAAACTACACAGATTCTTTAAAAAAAAACGGTCAAACAGACAAGTTCAAACTCTCCTGTCCTTTGGAATAGTGGGTTATGAACTAACTGTAAGTTTCTAGTCAGTGTAGAAAAGTGATTTTGTGTTGTTTTTTTTTTTTTTTTAATCTTCACAGAAAAGCTTTTCAGAGCCCTCACTGTCTCGTCCAACTCAGGAATGTGTTATACCTGTGAAAAGAGCCCGGACTCATGGTGAGCCACTTTAGTGTTTGTGCATAAAGCCCAAAGTATACTTCAGTTTTAAAATGAACATTTATTGAACTAAGATAAAGCAGGCTTTGTGCATACTATGCTAATGATGAGATTTATGCCATGCACGCTCTATGCCAAATATCTGGTACTGTTGTACACATGGATACAGGACATCTTATCAAAGAGGATGGTCAAATAAATGACTTTATCTACTACCAGTGATTAATTCCCTGGAGGTTTGCTGTTTTGAATGGTCATTTTTTTTCTGTGTGACAACAAGCTTCATGGTACCAAGAGCTGGAGCTGCTTTTCTCTGAATGGTTATTACGTTACACGTACAGGCGAATGTTGTATGTATGTCATTTTTATGCAACATTTCTAATTTTAGTATAGGTTTTCCATTTAATAATTAATTGTTTCAGGTTTAGTTCAATTGCCAAACAAGCATATTTAAACATACTTGTTATGGAAGAAAGCATAATAGATAAAGGAAAATTGTTATGTGAGATGAGCCTAATATTTTTGAGCTAATGGGGTTGTTTGTGTGCGTGGGCGTGTGTGTGTGTGTGTTTTAGAGTCCATGGAGATGTGTTTGGATGCCGACTCTCCCGTGACCACAGCTGTTGTTCCCTGTACGCCGGAATTTTACCAGTCCCATAGATCACAGGTATAAGGACACAAACTATTCCTTTGCATACTCATAGACAAAAACCCATTTTATTTGCATATATTTTATGCTATGTTAGCACAGTGTGTAACCTCTATGCAAATGTCTTTCCTTTCAGGCGTACCCGATGCGCTCCTGTCCGAGAGGGCTGGCCCTGGTGCTGAGTAACGTGAGGTTTGACTCCGCTAACACTGATTTAGATGTCCGGAGGGGAGGAGAGGTGGATGAGGAGACGCTGAGGAGACTCTTTATGGAGCTGGATTTCACAGTCAGCCTGCACAAAGACCTAACGGCGGAGGCGAGTTAGACATGCTGCAGAGTCAGACTGCCCTGCAAAGCAAAGTCAATTATTAAGTTTTTGATTTGTGTTTTTCAGGCAATGCGCAGGTGCCTAGAACAGTTTGCCCAGCGGCAGGAGCATGCAGAGTATGACTGCACTGTTGTGTGTTTACTGTCACATGGAGTTGAGGGATCTGTCTACGGCACTGATGGACAGCTGCTGGAGGTGCACTTGATTTTAATACCACTAGTGATAGAATAACAATATCCATTTCACGTTTTTTTTTAATAGATACTGATATGGATTCTTAAATCTTAAGAGAAAGCTTTTAGTCTATGCTGTTTTCTGTTGATGCATGAACTTCACTAAACATTATTTGTAGCTCACCTGCCATCCAATAAGCTTTGTACTTTGTTACTTTTAATATGAAATAGTATCACATTTCAAATTTTCATTATTATAGAAATTCACATTTTATCATGATATACAAACAATAAATGTGGTTTTGATGCTTTTTAATGTAGCGTAACAGATCACTGTAACTGATCATCTTTTCCTATTTACTGTTAGTCATGGCACGAAATAAACATGAATGAACATCAGAATGTATGTTGAAAGAAACAGTACAACTCACTGAAATCAATGTATCATTCTCATAATTGCTTAGTCAGTGTTTCAAACATGGAAAGACATCTGACAGCTTGTAAACAATGTCACAACATTACATTTATCTCAGGAAAATCATTCAATGTCCATAAACTGGATAATCTGCTGGAAAAAAATAACTTTAGACAAGCATTATCCAATATATGCATTATATTACATATTTATTATATTTTTTACTTAACCTGTTGTCTTATTTAATTTATATTTGAATAAATCTATCATAAAAACAAGTTTTTATTACAGCCACCGTTTAAATGTTTATATTTCAACGACAAATTCTGTTATTTAAAAGTTGACATAAGAACTGTTGTGTATTTTAAATGTGTGTACAATTGGTTGATTATTAAATACAATAAATTAATTGATTATCAAATTAAAATGCATTTTTGATTTCAGTTTTCGTCTAAATTAAAACTTATATTTAGATTTTTTTGTAAAAAAAAAAAAAAAAAGTGCAATGTTAATATAATTATACAAAAAAACTATTTTTAATTAAGTTAAAAAAAATCTTTTTCGGTTTTTGAGTTACTGGTTTCAGCTAAGGATATTTATTTTCGTGCATCACTATTTATTCTTAGGTATACACACAGTCATACGTTCATCAATATGTGAGTTCCTTTTGAAGTAAATTTATTACCTTGTAAAAGATTCCTTTACATGTCAGAGTTTCAAATGTCTCTCTCTGTCTCTCAGTTGGACTGGGTGTTTGAGGTTTTTGATAACGCCCGCTGCCCTCTGCTCCAGAATAAGCCAAAGATGTTCTTCATTCAGGCTTGTCGAGGAGGTGAGTTACTGTTGATTAACCAAGCACATAACAAAATTACTCAAACTAAAACAAAACTACTAAAATTAAAAATGAAACTTCAAAAATTGAAAGTAACACTATATACTATAATATATAATTAATTCTAAAATAACACTGGACTGACTTTCTCCTCATTTCTCCGTTTTAAAAATAATTTCATTTAAAGACTCCTGTGTTTGAAATTAATTTTGTATACAAATAGAAACTGAAGTAATGTACGAATATCTTTCCAAACTATTTTTTGTTAATGGTCATGGTTTTGACTGGTAATGTATTTTTATAAAATATTAAGTAAGTAAAAAAAAAATATATATATAAAGAGAGAGAGATAGTATTTCCGGACACATTTATTGAATTCTTTGAAAGCGAAAAATTACAAATATATACTAATTAATTCATTGTTTCAGTTCTTAATATGAGGTAAAGATGCACCATTATGCCAAAATACGATATTTGAAGCATATTGTATGGAAATGTGCTAGTTTTAATTCATTGAAGAATTAGTTTCATTCAGCTGAAGCATTTAAATAGGTTTTAATAAAGTCAGTTTTTTTTTTTTTTCAAAAATAGGTTTTAAACCTTTATTATTATTATTTATACTGTATATTTATTGTATTTTAAATTGACAATGAAATATAAAATAGCCACGGAAGCTAGCATGGTGTAAAATAACTTAACAAAAACAAGCAAACAAACATTTCTTTCTATTTCAGAGGAGATGGACAACGGCGTGGACCAGTTGGATGGGCAGGAACGGACTCAATCTCCAGGCTGTGAACAGAGGGATGCTGGCAGAGAGGGGGAGAGAGACGACAAAGAGAGGGAGGAGAAAGACAGGGAGAGACTGAGAGTCAAACTGCCCCAGAGATCCGACATGATCTGCGGCTTTGCCACCCTCAAAGGTTTCAGTGTGTACACATTATTGTATCTTCATCTGATTTTAATACCATTCATCATGTCATATGTCACAGGCTGTGCAGATTGCTGATGTTTTGTGTTTCAGGCACTGCTGCAATGAGAAACACCAAGAAAGGGTCCTGGTTCATTCAGGAGCTGAACACCACAATCAGACAGAGAGCCAACGACACACACCTGGCAGACATACTTGTGCAGGTAAAACATTTTAGTCCACATTTTGAATACACTGATTTATGGCCATTGATGGTTTCCAAACAATGTTAACCTTTCGTGTTTTGTACCTGGCACTTTGATATTTAATTCAGTTGATAGCCATTCAAAATCGGACTGTTTTATAAATAACACCTTATTCACAACCTGTAACAGCGTAATCATGTATGAAATAACAGCCATGAAAATATGTTTTGACATTGATCATTTTATTGAACATTTAGACAAAATCTAAAACAGTTTGCATATGTGTTTTTGTTGAGTATCATATTTGATACTTCAGGCTTTTGTGGCCCATATGGTATGATATAGGAGAATATGAAGCTCAAACATACCAGTGTTCTTCAGAGGCCCTAAATGAGCAAAAATATGCAAATTGCAGTTGCTAATACTTATATTGACAACAAGACAAAATTCTGATATCTTGTAAATCAATGAGATCTTTATCAGTATAGCAGACAACTTACATAAAATGTGTATAAATAGCAGTTGTCTATATCATCCAATAATATAGTGAGATAAAATTTCAGTGATGTTTGAATAAATTTATATGATTAAAAACTATGTAGTTTTAATTGTGGGGGCAAAACATATAATGCAATGGGGATTAAGAGATGTGCAGATAACATTCCTCAAAAGCTTAAAGTATCATCTTTGATACTCACATTTTGACATGACTTTTCAAAAAATGATGTATGGATAATAAATGAAACCTAAGTTTCCACAACCTGATGGGGGATGAATTATACTAAACGGCCTTTTACTTGCTAAAAAGTATAAATTATCAATCAGATGACAGAAGGCATGTAGTTGATTGTGTATAATGGTGTTTTCAGCAAAGTTTTGATCATGTTCATAATTTAGATGCGTAAAATATAATTTTTTCAAATATAAAAAAAAAAGTTTGCATTATAAAATATGATAAAGTAGGCTTTATAGGGTTAAAATGTATTTTGCTCTCTCTCTCTGTTCTCTATAGGTGAATGGTCAAATTAAAAGCAGAGAGGGATACGCACCTGGTTCAGCCCATCATCGCTGTAAAGAGATGTCAGAGTTCACCAGTTCCCTCTGTAAAGACCTCTACCTCTTCCCTAAGTACTACCCCAACAACTAGACACACACACACACACACACACACACACACACACTCCCCAGGCACGAAGCACACACAGAACACACTGCCCTCAGAACTGATTTTGATGCAGTAGCAGGAGCTCAGCGCACGTGTGTGTGTACATCCATCACCTGCTGCAAGCTCAGCACACAACACACAGAGTCATGTAAATCTACTTACACCCATTCCATGTGTCATCTGTTTCACATTCCTCAGCACAATGACAGGTTCATAGGATGCGTGTGTTATTTACAGTGGATTTGCCAAGATAGATCAGATTTTTTTAAACTTCCTGGGTGCACTTAGAAAATGCATTATCACAAACATTCTCCATTAATTCTTTTTTTTTTGCCTTACTCTTAACTTTTTTTTTGTTTTCCCCACCAATGAAATATGCTATGGAAAGAGTAAAGATGCCATTTGTGAGTATATGTGAAAAAAATCAATTTGTTTTCATGATTTATAGGGGGAAATTGGGGTTAAAAATAAGCTGGAAAATGAAATATATGTTTGTTTTTTTTTCTTTCTTTTTTATTCAGCAGCTGTATAAAATTTGCCACAGAATTACCCTTTTTTAACCAAAGCCAACATTTTATCAGTCTTTTGTTTTATCGGATTTATTTTTATATCTATTTGTTTTCACTCTTCTTTGTATAGTTTTGTTTTCTCAGTAATTCATGTTCTGTATGCTTTGCAATTGTGGAGCCTTTTTATAGCCAACTTGTTGGTACATTCAGAGCAGCTTAATGATAAACCCCCCCCATCTGTCACACATACATGGTTGTATGCATAGACATGCATAGTAGCATTGTGCCAGTACCATACTAAACTCCTCCATACCATTTCACTTACTAGATTGGAGCAGAGCAGATCTGCTCTTACTTTATCTTTGGTTTCTGTTAATGTTTTCTGTAAGTACTGTGGCATGACATCTGTTAATTTTCTTTAGTTATCCTGTATGCACCATGGCAGCTTTTTTGAATTTTGATAGGGCTTCCTGACTCCGAGTTAAAAGTTAAACTATTTATTGATTCATTTTGGTTAGCGTATAATAGTTATTTTTAAAAACATTACTAAGATGCATATCAATACACTTGATCGTTCTCCAGACATTTGAGTAATTCCAATACTTCTGGATTCCAGTTGCATTCCAAATGGTGTTTCCACTCGTTTATATATCCTTCTAACATGTTTTGTAATTATGCCTGTACATATGCATGTTTCTCTTACTCTTGCACATTTCTTTTCACTTCAAACATTCTGTGTGCCAATGAATGCACATTATGGAGACTGAAAGTATTCTGTCTTAAAGAAAATCCTGCAGGTGGCGGTAGGGAGCTTTTACACTTCATCAGCTCACCTTTTGTCATTTAGAGCTTCCAGGGTTTAGACACGCAGTCTTCCTGTTCTGCACACACAACATTATTCCTCCTGGGAATGTAGACTGTAAATTTGAGTGTGCTGTTTTCCATCTGTGTATGTGTCTTCCTGATCCAGTAGGCATGACCTTTAGGTTAATGGTCGCAACCTTTGACCTTTTGACATTGCCATGGCATCCCTCAAACTTTCTTCTACATTCCACACTCATCACCTTTACCATAGGTTATCACTCAACATGATTATTTTATTTTACTGCATTTTATTTTATTTTTACTGTCTTAGAAGCCAAAATGTTTTATGTAGATGTACACTGTTCATGCTGATATTGCTTTCAAGCAACTGTTGCTTTGTTGGGTTTTATTTTGATATTTTAACTAATAAGCTTCTTTGAACTGGCAGAATAATATGGGCATAGGTTCATTTTAAACACACATTAAAATCCTAAGTATAAAATGCGGGGCTGGTGCAGATAAATAATTTATAAAGGATTACTTTCATAATGGAAACAGTGCAATGATAATTTAGAAAAAAATATATTGAAATATTTAAACAAATGACTGGTTATTTGATGAAATACTACAAGTTATTTTCATTAGTCAAACGTTGTTTCAAAATGAAAAATAAACTTAAAGTAGGAAACAGACAATGTATATACACTAGGAAAATGTGTCACAGTTTTACTGTACTGTGTTTGTAAGTATTTCTTTAATGCTGCAGTCATTCCATTGAGAGAATGCCAGCACAATGATGTTCTCCAGAACCAGCCTAACATGAAAGGAAAGATGGGTTCATTTTAAACTACTCCTCTAACGGTATTTATACATTTTAATCAATGTATTTCTCAGGCTGTGTTCACCTGGTTTTGAATGTGTGTTCAGAATTGTAATGGTGAAAGCGTTGTGACACTGAGCGCTACAGGTTCTAGTTGTGGTAACAAATGTTTAAAAGTTCCCCTATGAAGGTATTAAAACCCACAATGGACATAGATACATATAATATAATCCAGTTTAGTCCCTGCCAGTCTGACTGTGCCAGATGAGTGCCTAGCAAACTTGATATTAATTGGTTTATTCACTGCCTTTGTCATCTGTACAAACCAGCTCTAAAGGGTGCTTTAAGAAAACTATAGGGAAACTGTCATTTTTGTATTTTTGTAATGCAAAAGCTGCCATGTAATAAAGAAATACTGTTCCAAAGACCACTGTGCTGTGGATTTCTTTCTATAGTTGTTTGCTTGGATAAATGTATCGGTTGTTGTGTGTTTGAGTTGGAGTGTATTGTCTGGTTGGTTATAATAGAGTGCCATGTTGTTATGTTCTGTATTGAGATGTTTAGTATTAGATGTCTCTCACTCCCTCTCCCTCTCTGTTTTTCAGAGTTGTCCTCGGCTTCCGTGGTGATGCATTTTTATCCGTGTGCTCGGGTTTCTCTGTCCTGCCGTGGCTGCAGGAATGGCCGTCATTGTACCGATCCCGTAACACTTACCCATCTGACCTGTTAGCGTGACTCCAGAACTGAAGCCTTCGCCGCAAGGCCCAGATGGTATGTATATAAATGCATGGAGGATTACTTTAATCACTTTATTTATTTTTAAGCTTTATTTAGTCGTCCACCGAGACGTTTTTCCAGGTATATCCTGGCCAATCGATTGGCAGGCCCAGTTGTGATATAAAAAGCGACAACCTACACAATGTATTTCAGATCCACTTGAAGTCACGAAGGATCGTGTATGAGGTTTTGCTGTACTTTTAGCTTGTCAGATCAGTGGATGCTTCACCCGGACGTCTCTCTAGGGTAATTCCTGTAAACATTTCGAACTCTAGAAGCTATGAGTTGGCGGAGAGTTTACATATTCATCAGCCCGTTAATCAGAGTAGAGGTTGAATCACAGCAAGAGTGGGTTGTATTTTAAGACTGTGCGGGGCATCTGAGTTTCCTCGCTGCTGCATTGACGCTGTTGTATTGGGTCACGTTGCCCCCCCTCTAGCTCCTTCCAAAACGCATACTCACTCATCATGTTACACGGGTGCCCCCGAGGGGGTGGTGTCCTGTCAAAAAACACCCGTGCTCACCAGAAGGAACAAAAACAAGAAGAGGTGGAAGTAAAACGGAAATCCAGCTGGGAGGGGTTCAGGCCTGCAGATAGATGGGGAGGCAATGTCGTTAGTGTGAGATGAGGCGGCGATTAGCAGTGTGCCGCAGCTAAGGAAAGACAAGCAAATCTGGACCTGTATTGTCTATTTAACACAAAACACAAGTACGCTCGTTTGGGCTCATCTGTTTCAGTCACTCTCTTCGCCAGCTCTCGGTTTGAGTCTGAGTTTTTACTCACTACACACACCTTATAGTGATTTTTTAAAAACTGTTTTTCTTGCCCTCTTCATAAAATTGATCCTTAATTATTTCCTATATCCTGACAGTGCTTATTCTAGTGTTTGGATTATGTGTTCATACTACAGAATGTGTAGATAAAATGAATGGTCCCCTAACAAGAATTTACCATGGCAACCATAGATTCCCTCTAGAATACCATAGATGCAGATTATTGTTAACATTGCAAAACTATATATATAAAAAATAATAAATAAAAAATCTCTTAATATTTCTAGGTTTTCCAGTCCTGGAATACCTAGAGATGTTAGGGAATTTCAAAGGTGTTTTTTTACAGCACTAGAAATGTAATTTAAATTATTACAAATTTTTTTAGTTCTAAAGTCCTTTATCAGGTAGAAATAATCTTCAAATTTGATATGTAAAAATATTTGAACACTTTACGGTAAGGTTCTGTTCTTTAACATTAGTTTACATCACTTTAATATGAGCTAACAATGTCAAATACTTCTGAAGCATTTATTAATATTCGTTAATGGTAATTTCAGCATTTACTTATACATTAATCAAATCAAAAGTTGTATCTGTTAATATTATTTAATAGACCTGCTCTAACATGAACTTACAATGAGCAGTTGTATTTTTATTAATAACTAACGTTAACAAAGATTAATAAATGCTGTAACAAATGTATTGCTCATTGTTAAAGTGTTCAAAATTGGGGCCTTGTTGTGAAGCGTTACCAATATTTGTAATATTAAATATTAATATGAATAACTTTGCTGTCATTCAGGCAGTTTTCAAACTTTTATCCAAAGTGATTTATAGTTCAGTTATTTTTTTTTTGGTCTTGGAAATCATGGAAATCAGGCAATTTCAAAGGTGTGATTTCTGGGCCTGGAAAGGATTAAAAAGTAATAAAATGGTAATAAATAAACAGTTTTTAAAAAAGTAATGTAAATTTCCATATTATTTTTCCCAGTCTCTCTTAAGTTAGTTCATTAAAAATGCTATCTATTTGTTGAAAATCACTGTAAAAAAAACAATGGGAACCCAGAATAATTTTCAAGAAGTTTGCCAGAATATTTCTGTCATTCCAAATAGAATTACAGTTCATTTAAGGTATACATTTTCAATGGTTTTCATGGTCATGGAACATGCCAGGTAAAACAAAAAAAGGAGTTCTAAAATAGTGATTTTAGGTCCTGGACATTTTTAGAAAATTAATAAAATATTAACATATGGACATTTCTGACTGAACTCTTAAGTATTGCTCTTTGTGAGTGGAATCTATAAAATAATTAAAAATCTTTATCTTATACTCTAGGATTGGAAAAATTCTGGAAACTCATAGCTCAAAATGATCGAGAACCCTGACCTTTGTGTTACCAGCTTGCTTATATACCAAACTAGCCAATACCAAGTACTGGACAGAAACTATGGATACTATGGTAATGTTTTGTAAGAGTTGTGAATATCTGCATGTCTGTGATGTGTTTGCGTTCTCTGTGCCTTCATAAGTGTTGTTGGTGCAGTGTATTACATGTAGGCCGACACTTTGACAGTTTGTGGATGGTGTGTTCCAGTGTATCTAATTGAAGAATCACGCGTCTCAGCGTTTTTCTCGCAAGTGTGTGTTGCGGGTACTGTAACATAAGAGTGAGGCAGCGTGTGTATCTCGCGCTTTGAGCAGGGTGGTGTGTGTAACTGAATAAACGGGTAAGAGTCGGTGAGTGTATGTGTTTCATATGTTGTAACACAGGAGTGAGACTGTGTTTATTTTTGGCTCAGTGCGAGCGTGTCGATGGCTGCCGATGCGTCGCAAAGGAAAGCTCTGAGATACCAGCAAACCCTGGTCAGTCACTGTCTTTCTGTGCCTCTTTCTCTCTCCCGTTGTTTTGTTGTCTTACTCTGAGGCGTTTCGCTGTCTTGCTTTTGGTGGGTGGCTTGCTGAGGTTTGTCGTGGTCAGTCTGGTCTGTTCTAACCTAGAAACGCTTGTCTGCCCAAATTATGAGACTTTAAATAATGGGTCTCAAAGTCTTTCACTTCACTAGCCTCCGCTTTAATTGATTTTCCATTCTATTCTTAGTGGCGACACACATGGAGCTCACTGGGCTCATGAATAGGTATGAGAATGGTCGTAAACTGTGTCAACACCCTGCTGATTAAAGACAATTTGTCTCGTAGACGTCCATAAGAGCCAATACTGTAGATTTGTGCTTCCTTATCAGATGCTTATTGGGAGAAAACCACGTTTGCTTTGCTTTCCACCTTCTTGCTTTTTTAATGCTTATCGGTATGCTTATAGCTTCCTGTTGCAGCATTTTCTGTCCAAAATCTGTTTACTGGCCTCATTTGGAGTGGAAAGAGTCTCAGGTTTCTGAAGATTCTGTAAAACACCTCGAATGCCTTTGAGGATTATTTGCAATGTCGTAGACTTGCTGAACTAAGCAGATGTGTGGACCAAACCTCGTGATTTGTGCGTATTCGTGCTAACCTACGCACTCCATCTCTGCTGCTATATGCTAGCAGAAACCTGAGCATGTAGGTTAAATATACGCCTAGCTCTCTCTGCCGGGCTGCTCTCGATGGCCGCTGTATGGCCAAGAGGAATGTATGGTTAGCTGGTTAGGCGCATTGAGCTATTTGTTCGAGTTTGGTTCTATTGGACAGCTTATTGGGAAAGACTGAGGATTGTATTAAAGTAAAAGGAAATAGATTTAACACAAAAGGTCAAGTGTCAAAAGAAAGCGCGAGAGAATAGTCGTAAATTATGGTGTGTGAGAAAGTGAGACGAGCGTCAATTCTTTAGCTGTCAGTTTTGCACTGTCACAAGTCATTAAGTTCCCACACACAAGCTCCCCTCAACCTTCCATTTCTCCACCTGTCTTCCTCTCTTCTCTCGCTCGCGAGTTCCCACATCGATTTTCTTCTCCTGCCGCACAATATGGGAAGATCGCCAGGGCCGGGAGCTTTTTGTACGCATTTTTACGGGAAATTTTACGCATAAACGCATTACTGCCCCTGCTGTCCCATTTCTGTCTGTCTCGCACACGCAAGAGATTCATGTAGGGAAAATGATCCAGTCAGAGAAAAACTCGATCAGTAACCCTATTCTTAGGCTTTATGTGAATGTTTACCTCTTTATAATCAGATTTAATACATTGTGTTGCTGCTGAAAGCGTGTTTTTTTTGCTCAAGACAGTATTACAAATGTGTGTGTGGTCAAATTATGCCAACTTAAAGGGATAATTCACCTAAAAATGAAAATTCTGTTAAATTTTACTCACCGTCGTGCAGTTCCAAACCTGTGTGACTTTCTTTCGTCTGCAGAACACAAAAGAAGATATTTTGAAGAATTTTGGTAACCGGACATTTTTGGTTCCCATTGACTTAGACATTTTGGTTGCACTTTATATTGCAGTTCATGTACTTACAGTGTAATTACCTAAGAAAGTACTGGGTAATATAAAGTAACGATTACCCATTCTAGATTTGGAGGTAGATTTACAGTTAGTACCTAGTTATAATTGCTATAATAAATACATGTGGTACAGGACTGTAATAGAAAGTGCTACCGACATTTCTCTAAATTTCTTCTTTTATATTTCACAGGAGAAAGTAAGTCATGCAATTTTGATGTGAGTAAATTACGACTTTGTTTATTTATTTTGGGTGAACTATCCCTTTTATGAGGGAATGAAGGGATAGTACACCCAAAATGAAAATTATGTGATAATTTAATGAACCTCATGTCGGTCCCAACCTGTATGGCTTTCATCTGTGGACCCCACATTCATTGGACACCTTTGATTTTCGTTGCGTGGATAAAAAAACACTCATGTTTTACAGAAGAATGTGTGTCAAATAGGTTTGGAACAAATGAGGGTGAGTAAATCATGATAGAATTTTAATGTTTGAGCAAACTATCCCTAAAAATGCTGAATGGTTTCTGTGAGGGTCAGGTTTAGAGTTGACGGATGGAAATTATAATTTGCTTGGTGTGAAACAAAAGAAGTCAATGGAAAGTTTCCACCACGATGGAAAAACTAATGATAGTGATAGCGTATGGTCTTGGAGGACGATGTATTCGTTTACAGCAGTGTTTGCTTATACTGATGTTAAACAGCACTGCATGTTGTTTTTAATGGTCACAATTAAGTGATTTCACTTCCAGGTCAGGCAGCTGCTGATGACCTCTTCTTTAGCACAGAGGCCTCTGGGAGTCTGACTGCTGAAAGACAGCAATGAACAGACTGAGAGTGAATTGGAGAGAGTGGTGCAGGAGATAAAAGGATTGTTGCGTTTGAACTTTCACTTCATTATTGGGGAAAAATGCAAATAATAATGTTTTGATGATGAATTAGCATATTCCTTGGGTCTTGCCAACTGCAGACTACAGACTACTGAAATATCCAAATTCAAACAAGTTTGTTTACCAACTCTTTTTTTGCTTAAGGTTGTGTGTCCTGTTTTTCTTGATTAGTATTGATAAAAAAATAAATGCCAAATTAAAGCTACTTTCAAATATGGGCATGCTGTGGGAAAATACATAAAAGCTTAATTTCTCTTTATTTTAAAATATATATATATATATAGAGGCTGTTCAGAATTATATAGTCTTGTGTAGCCTGTGTATTTTTGACCATCGACATAAAGTCTGGTCCACTTTGAAGAAACCATTAGTTTTTTTTGTGGCGTTTTAAGGGTGGGTAATTTGTTGTAATTTGTAAATTCTTGGAAGATGCTTAAATCTGGAATTGTCCAATCAAAGTAGAGCTCGCCAATTTGTGAAAGTGCTGTGTAGTCCCTGGACAAGCAGTCTGAGGCTGAGACTAAGCATTTTATAATTTAGTAATCTGTTAATGGCTTACTTTATAAATACTTTAAATAGTGTGTATTAAAAACATCCTTTCATAATCATTTTTTACATTTTTTTTATTTTGGGACTTTTGCCACTTTTAATGAATGACAGTGTAGAGGTGAACTTGGAGATGTCACTTTACGTCACAAAGCTGATGAGCAGCATAAAACAGACAACTTCAATCAACACCATTAATGCAGGTTAGGGCTGTCAGAAAAAAATTCGCATTTCGAATATTCGTCGAATTTAAAATAAAAATCCACGTTGCAAAAACATTGCATTCGAATTTTAGGTGTGTGTCGGGCAGTATTATCAGTGGCGCACAAAATGCGACGACGATGTAAGTGTCATTGCATTTTAATGCTTTTGTTAGCCTGTCCAGTTGAACCCGCTAGATGCGGCCCTGCTACATTGTTCATTCAAAATATTGCAGAAAACGAGAGCATCAGTGTGGAGAAGATGTTGTTTACGTCAAAACCGAAACCAAGCCGTTCACACAGAACGCATATTTATCGCATTTTCTACAGGGACATCTATCACCGTTGCACTCGCGTCTCGCATAAGACGAATGTTTAGAAAGCTATGTAAAATTAATGTAAGTTCAACTTTTAAAAAACATGTCTATCAGTCTTTCTTGCTCTCCTGGTCAGTTTGTCAGTAAATGGGTCAGATTGTATTATTATTATACTTACACACACACTGACCATTATATTTCTGTTTTTAATTAACTCTCAAAGTCACTATGTCCTTCACTGCTTATGTCTGTTAGCAACTTTCACTCTCTCTACTCGGTCTGTCTTCAGCTCTCTCTCGCTCTCTTGTCTTTGAGCCTTTTTATTAAGAATAACATGTTGGATAATATATTTTTGGTCTTATTTTTGATCTTTCAGTTGTATAGAGAAGACATCATCTGATCTTTCAGAACTGAGCTGTGGGGTTAGGTTCTGTGAGATTTAGGCCACGGTTGTAAAGTTAAGTCTGCACTGTGGAAATCAGTTAGAGGAACGAGGAAAACAGGTGTTTGAGAAAGAGAGAGAGAATATGTTGTCGTAAAAGTAAATGTTTTTCTGTTACAGAACAGTCTCTCTCACGCTGCCATCCTGAATTAGTGTACTGACTTTAGAAAAATGAAGAGGCAATAGCAGAAACAACCTTGGGTCTTCTCTCTATCTGACACAAACTCTGCTATCTTATCAGGATAATGTAATAAATGAGAAAAGAATGAAAAGACTAAAAGTCGTCTTATTCTGTTTTTTTTTTTACTCTCACGGTGTTTGTTAAATTATTGGTCATTCAAGGGTATTTGTGTGTGTGTGTGAGTGAGTGAGTGTACGTGCTAATATTCAAGTGCAGTGTATAAATGCGGTTGTATAGCTGGATGTCTCCTAGTGTGAGATGCTCTGTGGAAGAATGTCAAATCTCTATACAGCATGTTCAAGACTGCAGCTACACATGAGGTGGGTTTGCATTCGTCTCTATTTTGAATGCATGTCATAGAATTCAGCATTCTTGTTCACTTTCATTCTAATAAATTCTAAATTAATTCTAACTGTAATTGCTAAGAAGTCATTAACAGTAATGGACATTAATAATCATAATATTTAACCTTATATGCTTATGTATATATTACACATAATTACAGACAATAACTTGCGTGCACAAAAGTATGTAGTAGTCAACATTTGAAGTGGATCAAATAAGTTCATCAAAGTTGTCCTAAGACAAGAACGGTTATTGTTTTGTTTTTAGGACAACTTTGATGAAAGGTTTTGATCCACTTCAAATGTTGACTACTGTATACATATACGTGAGTGTGTATATTATATATATAACATTTATGTTTATATATATATATATATATATTAGGGATGTGCGGGTCTAGTCGACTAAACGGTACAGCTCCTACTAGTCGAGTACTTAGAGGCTTTTGCATCTGAACTCTTCATATATATGTGTATGTAGTATGTTTGTGTGTGCGCGCTAGTTAATCCACATACTTGTATCTGCTTGTTTATTTAATGTACTTTATTTTTTCATACCATTATTAAATAATCCTTAGTTAGGATTATTAAATGGCATTAAAATTCAATGTACATTGACTACTGGTCTACTGTATAATAATTGTCCATGAATGAATGAATAAAAAAAAAATAAAAAAATTGTTAATTATTAGTGAACGAGAATAACTTTATGCTAATCAGCTGAGTCGAAACGGATATAAATTCTGGCCTATAATTTAATATGAACTTCCACTAAAGTTCAAAAATTGTTTTTGGACTCTGCATTTGGAAAACAAACCCACAGTAAATGTACATTTTGAGTAATGAAGAACGGTGCTCGTACTGCAATGTTTTAAATGTAATTTATTGGTAAGACTCTCTCATCAGGTCTGAATGATACTATAATGGTTTGGTTCATTGAGTTCTGTACTGAAATTGTATCTTTTTTTAACACAGCTACCAAAAACACAGCTGTTTATGTACTTTGTTTGGAAAAAGAATTTATGACCAGATAAATGCCCCCAAATATTTCCTGATCATTTTTATCTATATTTTATTTCCTTCTTGTTTATTTATTTATTTATGCATGCATTTATTTTAGATATATTTATCAGTTATTTCAAATGCCTTATATAAATATACAAATATTTTGAGTTGTATCATATGTATATTGAGTATTTCTTGTTTATGAGGGGGCTGAATCCGATCCCTTCTGTCTCGCACCATGTGGGGTCTGTGCTGCTCAATGTATGAAGGCGTGTGTATTGGGTGTAATGGAAGGAAGGTGGAAGAATGTCATGGTGGATCACTTCCTCCTTTACTGGCCAATATCCAGAGTGTGCGGTCTATCCTGATGGACAACCCATTATTTTTGTATTTGTGTATTCATGTAGCTCACCAAGAAATCAAAATTGATGATGATTCTTTTTTTTATGGCCTCCTTTATGTTTGCAATGCCCACTTCTAACTGATCCCCATGATCTAATAAAATCCTGATGGACTAAATCAAGTACCACCCTATGCTGTTTTGTCATTCGATTCATGATGACCTTAATCTGTCCTTTCTTTCTTTTGGGGTGTTGGGCTTTTTTTTTTTTTTAAGTTGGTGCAATATAGTTGGGAACTTTTGAGTACTTTCGGGCTAAATCTTGTGCATGTGCGTGTACTGTATGTATGATTGAGAGTCCCTCGTGGGAGCGCTTTTTCCATTCTGCCCTGTTAGACAGCCTGACTATTTCTGTCTGACATATACAAATGACTGTAACTCACCACTGCACACACTTACATTGATTCACTTCACATTCCTACTTCCACAGGTATGTACACACAATCTCACTGAACCAGTGAGCACTGAAAGTTGTGAAATCACATGATTTTCCACCATTAAACTGCAATTATCCACATAATTAAGAATGACGTTTTACCCATATTTGCTTTGTTCACTGCAGATTTTCCTGTCAGTGATTTCCTTCACTCTGCTGATCAATGTGGGTGTCGTGGTCATTTCTGTCCCTGGTAGAAACCCGCATTCTGTCTTTTTCAGCTGTATGGGGAATATCGGGAGCAGCTGGGTAATATTGCCAGACGGGAGGCCACACATCTGTTGACTGAAAGGCAATGGAAGAGGCATGCCAGCAATGCCAAGGCAACTAGGAGAGGCCACGGCCGAGCACATCATGCCAGCCTGGATGTGGGGCCCATGACTCCAGGTTTAAGCCCCTCCTCCTCTGTACAGAAGCCACGCCCCTATTCCAAATGCCAGGGTGAGTGACTAAAGAAAACCCATTTTGTTTACCTAGAAATCAAGTGCACTGGTCTAAAGTGCAGATAAAATGCAATGTCTAGTGGGAATAGCTATTAGAATATGTTTGCATTGCAGACTGCCTGGCCCGGATCCAGAGGTATATTGTGACAAAGTTGGGCGAGGACTGGATCTTCCTGGTTCTTTTAGGTGTCACAATGGCTCTGGTTAGCTGGAGCATGGACTATGCCAGTGCCAAGAGCCTACAAGGTATAGAACAGAATGTGCCTATTTGGTGACACTTAAACCCTGTGTATATTTAAGCAATATGTTTTGAGAGGCTCTGCTATATTGTAATGTAATTGTGGCTGAAGGCTGTTGCTGAGCACGGCCTTAAGTTGCTTTTATAAAATGGGTATTACATTGTAATGTTTGAAAATTCAAATACTATCCTTCTGCTTAAAATTAGACCACCCTTCAAAAGTGTTTGGTCAGTAAAGTTGTTCTGTTTTGAAAGAAATTAATACTTTTTCTTACTCAGCAAGGAGGCATTAAATTGATTAAAAGTGACTGTATAGACATTTAGGTAACATACAGTACAATAAGGTCCCATTAGTTAATGTTAGTTAATGCATTGAGTAACACTAACAGTGAGCAGTCTATTTGTTACAGTATTTGTTAAAGGGGTCATATGACGTTGCTAAAAAGAACATTATGTTGTGTATTTGGTGTAATGCAATGTCTTTATGCGGTTTAAGGTAAAAAAAAAACACATTATTTTCCACATACTGTACATTATTGTTTCTCCTCTATGCCCAGCCTTTCTGAAACGCGTCGATTTTTATTAAAAGCTCATCGTTCTGAAAAAGCGAGGTGTGCTCTGATTGGCCAGCGTTAACATCATTGAATACAATATACAATACAATTAAATATAATTACTACAACTGTTCATTGTTAGTTCATGTTAGTTCAGGTCCATTAAATAATATTAACTTTTGATTTTAATAATGTGTTAGTAAATGTGTTGGAATGTGTTAGAAATTAACATTAAGATAAATGCTTTAGAAGTACTAATAATGAACTAATGTCAACAAATGCACCTTACTGTAAAGTGTTACCGACATTTACAATGTTACAAAATATTTTTTCAACATTGATGATAAGAAATGTTTCTTCAGCAGTAAATCAGCATATTAGAATGATTTCTGAAGGATCATGTAACACTGGATCCTGGAGACAAATAATGCTGAAATTCAGCTTTGTCAACACAGGAATAAATTATATTTTAAAATATATTAAAATATACAGTAAAACAGCGGTTTCAAATTGTAATAAAATTTCACAATGTTGCAGTTTTACATGGGTGAGCATAAGAGACTTCTTTCAAAAACATCCTACCCAAACTTCTGAAAGCAGTGATCGTGTATATTCTCTGATATGTAAACTGAGGATAATAGTTGGCTTCTATGGATGGCTATGCATTGATATACACTGTAGCTGTTTTTATATTATACTTTTTTAGCAAAGGTGGAATTACCAAACAGCAGCCAGGAGTAGAATTTGGTAATATATATATATATATATATATATATATATATATACAGGTGCATCTCAATAAATTAGAATGTCGTGGTTAATCAAATTTAATTAATGTAAGTCTAATATTTTGTCATGTTTCAAACAACACAGCATCACAATATAAAAGAGAGTAGTAACATCCGTTTATGAAACATCAGATACAGTTGAATTCAAATACAAACCTTGTCTATATATGTCTGTATATACCAGACATATAACTATATTATATTAAAAGTATAGTTCACCCAAAAATGAAAATTCTGACTTAATTTACTCACCCTCAGGTTGTTTCAAACCTGTATGAGTTTCTTTCTTTTGCTAAACACTGAAGAAGATATTTTGAAGAATGTGGATAACCAAACAGTTGCCACCGACTTCCATAGTATTTTTTTCCATGGTAACACTTTAGTTTAAGGATCAATTCTCACTGTGAACTAGCATGCATATTACGAGCATATTGGCTGTTTATTAGTACCCCCTTTAAAATAATCACATTGTTGCTTTGCAGCCTGAAATGAAGACGGACACAGTTTGTTTTATCCAGTTGTATTTACTCAGTGCAACTTATACCATCCAAGTGAAAGATGTCAGAACACCAACATGTCATAAAAAAAATAAAATAAAAAAAACTGAATCACTGAGTTGGAAAAAGGATGACAAACAAACAAAATGTGATTATTTCAAAGGGGGTGATTCTTTTCTATACCCACTGTATAAAGCACATATTAATGCCTCATTCTGCATGACCATATTCCAGAACCCTTAATCCTACCAAATACCTAAACTTAACAACTACCTTACTACTAATAAGCAGCAAATTAAGAGTTCATTGAGGCAAAAGTCATAGTAAATAGTTAGTAATAGTGAGAATTGGTTCCCAAACTAAAGTGTGACCTTTTCTATAATATGGAGGTCAGTGGCTACCGGTGGTTGCACACATTCTTCAGCATGTTTTTTTTTTTTTTGTGCAACTGAAGAAAGAAACTCATACAGGCTGACTAAATGATGACAGGGTTTTCATTTCAGGGTGAATCGTTCCTTTAAAATGTTTTCTTTTAATCAAATTTAATCAAAATATGGCATGGTGGCCCAAATTAAAGGTCGTCACTGGCCAACTTGCTTTGAGCGTCTCTGGTTTAGTGTGGCTGCCAATTCTGAGAAAATCTATTCTTTGGAGCTGAAGGGAGAACACCACCTCAGAGAGCCAATTACTGATACTGGGAACAGAGACAGAGTTATCTCCTAAGGAGAATTCTCTTGGCAATTGTCATGCCAAAATGAAATAATATATGTATTGTTAATGCATTCACAATGCCTTATACTGTAATACACATAATTTAAAGTGTGAAAATTTGTACCCTAAATGTAACGGTGATTTAAATATAATGCGTTAAATTTAATCAACACCCAATTTAATATGTTGTATCACAGGTTATCATGTTTTCATGCATTTTATTGCAAATGTTATTAGAAAAATATCTTAGTTGACGATGTGTATTACATAGCATTATGAAAGAAATAGTTCACCCAAAATGAAAATTTGCTGGAAATTTACCCAAATCTAAGATGTCGTTGAGTTTGTTACTTCATCAGAACAGCTTGCTCACCAATGGATCCTCTGCAGTGAATGGGTGCCGTCAGATTGAGAGTTAAAACTGCTGATAAAAACATCACAATAATCCACAAGTAATGCACACGACTCCAGTCCATCAATTAACGTATTCTGAAATGAAAAGCTGCTTGTCTGTGATTAACTCCATTTTTGGGTAAATTATTCCTTGAATACCATTACAGGCTTCAAATGGTATCATATGTTTGAAGGAAATGAAAGAATTAATAGTTAGTAATGAAAGTCATTTTTTCAACATTTTTAACACTTCAGTATTTTTCTTCCCCATTCGTAAGTATTATGGGTCCGGCCTTAGTGTGATCAAATAAACAGTATCCTACTTCTCTTTCTGTTTTTCTCTCTCTCAGCATATAAGTGGATGCACGGAGAGCTGAAGGGGAATGTGGCTCTGCAGTATCTGGCCTGGGTCTCGTATCCCATCATCCTTGTCGTTTTTGCATCCCTCTTCTGTCACCTGGTCTCTCCACAAGCTATTGGTTTGTTCATCTCATCCTCCTCCAATTCCTGCTTTTATTAGCCTGTTTTATTTCTGTTTGTCCTCCGTTCTTTACCCTTGCATTCACATCTCTATTTTGGCGCTCTGCTCACAATGTCAAATCATTTTTGTGTCCCTCTGTTCTGTCATATGTCCTCAGCTATTATGCTGTATATTCAATTTTTGTCTAGTTTTTGCCCTCAATCCACCTTAATCACCCACAACCAGGGGCGGACTTACCCATTAGGCAAAGGTAGGCGACCGCCTTGGGCCCCCAAAAGCCAAGGGCCCCCTAAAATGCTTTTCATATAGGATATGCGCATTAAGCGCGGACACGCGAACGTTTGCCGTTTACGGTGTTTATTACCACGACAACCATCCGAGTCTGTTGCGCATGCAGGTGTACGGCTGTATGCACTGTGAGTACCATGAGCGCTCAGACTGATCTGAGATTTGCCTGCAAACATTTCAGCAGTTATTATAGGCCTGTGTGTCCCGCGTATTTCTGTCGACTGAACCCACCGTTAATTATGAATTTATCAGTCTTTTGCATGCCAAAGTCAATTTCTGCATAGAAATATTACGCCAAATAGAAGCAGAAAATCGTACTATACGCACTTTCATGAGATCGGGTTAGCCTACAACAATGAATTTGTTGGCTATTTCACAAATGGGAATACAACGAATTCATGACAATGTTTACATTCAAGCTACCCGTAAAATTTATAGTGAAAAGTAGCCTACTTTAAAAGCGTCTGGAATGCAATAAAGTAATTTTAAAGCTGTTTTTAAAGCATTTGCTGCATGGATAAAAAATATAAATAATTAACATATCATACAAAATTGCGTTGCAGCAAATCCTTTAAATTTGAAGGTATTCAGAACAGAGCAACATAAAAACCAGAAAAAGCAGCTACACAATTATAGGACAAAGTTTTACATATATGCCATTATAATTAGGCCTAGTGTTTTATTTTTTAACTGTACGGAATTATAAAATAAAACGCAAATTATAATCGGGCCTGTTTTAAGCTTTTCCGTATTTTTATATTTTAGATATCCATCAATTATG
>NW_015633594.1:106892-121271 GCF_001515625.1 Sinocyclocheilus rhinocerous
ATCCTTCCGGAGCTCCTCCGTGAGACTCGAGACCGGTGAGTGGCGCAGGTGTCGCACATTAGCAATTACTCCACTGGCCTCGCTCCATTCCCACGGCTCTCGGCCCCGCCCCCACTCGTCACATATATCAAATTTTTTTTTATGTATTTGTAACTGCAGGTTTAAGCATTCATGTCCTGCACTAAACAGTAGTGTGTAAATACTTCTAAATGCCACTTCAGACACAGCTTCTGTGTTTCCTGCAAAGATTAATTTTATTGATACTGATTTCATTTGCTTGGTAGCCCAAATGTCTTATTATTCTAATTCACTGATTAAATGTAAGAATTTGACTCAAAAGATAAAGCACACTTTTAGAAAAAGGTAAACATGCCCATTAAAAGGTAAAAATTAATTTAAACTCATATTGGAAAAGATTAATTTCTCTCAGTGTGAACTGACCACCACACAGAATATGAAGAATATCAAAAACTTTAGGAGTCTTATCGATAAAATCACAGAAAATATCAAGATATTATTTTTGTCAATATCGCACACCCCTACCCACAACACTTCAAATCTTCCTGCCCTCTTTTCAAGATGTGATCATCACGACCTCGTTTTCTCTTCCTTTCTCTCACCTCTGCACAGCACAATTGTTTTGATAGCTTTCTCATATGCTCCACATCAGACTAGAGGACACATGCCAATCTTTTTTCTTCTTTTATGATCAGTGTGACAAGATCTACACTCTGTGTGAAATTGTGTTTGTGTTTTATGGATTAATTTCATACGCATCGCTCCCTCTCTCTTGAAAATCTTTTCTCTGTCCCTCAGGCTCTGGGATCCCTGAGCTCAAGACCATTCTCAGAGGTGTGGTGTTAAAGGAGTATCTGACGCTCAAGGCATTTGTGGCTAAAGTCATCGGTCTTACGGCTGGGCTAGGCAGTGGTATGCCCATCGGCAAGGAGGTGGATCTATCTATCTATCTATCTATCTATTTTTCAAATCTTCAGTTCTGTTCATCCATTAGTTCAGTTATCTTGCTAACTGGTTGCATCACTAATTGCGGCTCTTTGTTGGATTCAGAGGAAATTAATTTTGTTACATAAACTCTAGACACAGTACATTGTTCATCTGCTGCTGTTTATTGATTAATAACCTGCATTATATCCTCAGGGTCCTTTCGTGCATATTGCCAGTATATGTGCGGCAGTGCTGAGCAGGGTCATGTCCATCTTCACCGGTGTGTATGAGGTAAAAATCAGTCCCTGTGAGCCCGTTCGCCTGTGTGTGTGTGTGTGGCACGAGCGTGTGAGTAACTCTTAAGAAGCTGCTGACCTTAATTACTTTTAGAAAAAGGTAAACATGCCCATTAAAAGGTAAAAATTAATTTAAACTCATATTGGAAAAGATTAATTTCTCTCAGTGTGAACTGACCACCACACAGAATATAAAGAATATCAAAAACATTAGGAGTCAGCTGTCCACGGCAGTCCTTAAGATACCAGCACAATAACACACTCAGCAAAATATCATCTAACTATCGTTATCGATAAAATCACAGAAAATATCAAGATATTATTTTTGTCAATATCGCACACCCCTACCCACAACACTTCAAATCTTCCTGCCCTCTTTTCAAGATGTGATCATCACGACCTCGTTTTCTCTTCCTTTCTCTCACCTCTGCACAGCACAATTGTTTTGATAGCTTTCTCATATGCTCCACATCAGACTAGAGGACACATGCCAATCTTTTTTCTTCTTTTATGATCAGTGTGACAAGATCTACACTCTGTGTGAAATTGTGTTTGTGTTTTATGGATTAATTTCATACGCATCGCTCCCTCTCTCTTGAAAATCTTTTCTCTGTCCCTCAGGCTCTGGGATCCCTGAGCTCAAGACCATTCTCAGAGGTGTGGTGTTAAAGGAGTATCTGACGCTCAAGGCATTTGTGGCTAAAGTCATCGGTCTTACGGCTGGGCTAGGCAGTGGTATGCCCATCGGCAAGGAGGTGGATCTATCTATCTATCTATCTATCTATTTTTCAAATCTTCAGTTCTGTTCATCCATTAGTTCAGTTATCTTGCTAACTGGTTGCATCACTAATTGCGGCTCTTTGTTGGATTCAGAGAAATGAATTTAGTTACATAAACTCTCCTCATAGATTGTTCATCTGCTGCAGTTTTATTGATTCATAACCTCCATTAACTCCTCAGGGTCCTTTTGTGCATATTGCCAGTATATGTGCGGCAGTGCTGAGCAGGGTCATGTCCATCTTCACCGGTGTGTATGAGGTAAAAATCAGTCCCTGTGAGCCCGTTCGCCTGTGTGTGTGTGTGGCACGAGCGTGTGAGTAACTCTTCAGAAGCTGCTGACCTTAATTGCTGATCTAGGATCAAGTTACCTCTCATTGGCATATAAATTCCCACTCCACACCACAGCCATCACAAGTTATTTTATGAGTAGACAGATGCCAAAACCTGTCTCTGATTAACAGTTAAGGATTATGATGAACTTATGATGAGCTTTTGAATGTTATACTCAGTTTAATGTTACAAAATTGTGTGTGTCTAATGTTTATGAATTAAAATAAATGCTAGTCATACTAATTGCATATTTCTCTCGTCTCATTCCCTGTATTCTCTTTTTATCCCTGTCTCATTGTCTCTCCCCTATAACACCTTATTATTTTCGTCTGTCTGTATTAATAGTGATGGTATTTTTTGCATGTGTCTTGAATGTGTGTCCTGACGCTGTTATTTTAACCCCACCCAAATGACCCAGAATAGTGCCCATGTTCAGGATCTGCTGGTGTGTGCCTGTGCAGTGGGAGTGGCCACCTGTTTCGCTGCCCCAGTGGGAGGCAAGTCACGCCCACTTTTACCCAGCATGCATTGCATTGTGCCATTTATACTCACTGTACACAGTACTTCACAACATGATGTTTGTCCTTCTCATCTCCTTTCTCTTTTTAGTGTGTTTATGCTTAGTTGGTATGTGTGTAAAGCTTTGGTTTGCCTTTCTTTGCCACATTGAACGAATCCTCACAATTGTGTATACACATAATCCTTTTGTTTTTCCTTTGCTTCTCTTTATCCATCATTCCCTTTATTTCTCCTTCCATTCGGCTCTACTCTTTCTTCTTCTCTCTCCCTCCCACGCAATGTACCCGCTGACATTCCTAATCTATTCTTCTCTTTACATCCCCTCATCTCCCTCCCCTCTAACTCCCTCGTTCTCCTTTCTGCCTTCACCTCAAACTCCCTCTCTCTCTTCCTCTCTCTTCTGTCTTGGTGTCAGTAGAACCCCTATGGTTACACAGACATATTGACAGTAGGATGTGCTGTTGGGGTGGGCTGCTGTTTTGGGACTCCCCTTGGAGGTAAAAATCTCTCATTCTTTCTATCCCTGTAGTTTTCAGTTCCTCTTCCTTCTTTTTCAGCTTGACGCCTGCTGAATAATTAACCTCGTCAACACTTCATAGTTAAAAGCACCCGTGTGTTATAAATTCATATGCTGTGCATGTTTTATGTATCTTAAACAGTGTGTTCTCTATGAGGAGAGCATGATAAAGAGCCAGAACATTTGAAGTACTTTTAGAGAGTGCATGTGGATTTCGACAAGTGTTTGTGTGTGAATGTAAATTCTTTTAAGCTTACTTAATTCTCTCATGAAGTATAAAATACTGATAAAATACTTTTGAAAAGCTTAATATCCAGAAGAGAACTGTAAGCCGCTGGCCAGTTGATTTGAGTGTAAACACTTTAGCAGTAATGTTTCTCTTATTATTACTATTATAAAATTATCATTATTTTAAAGTGCAGTTTTTCAGCGGCCTTGGTTCCAGAAGTATTTTTGCCATAGGGATTTTAAAAAAAAAAGTCTTTGTTAAAGAGCTATAAGTTATGAACCAAACTAACTAGCTACAAGGTGAATCACATTACAAACTTTGAAAGAACTTCAATCCCATGAAGCATTGTAAATGACATAATCAAATTTAAAACAAATCTATTGATTTAAAGATGGTGGTTATATATAAAAAAAAATTTTTTTTTTTGTTTATTGCAAAATATGCAGTTTGAGAGCAGTGGGAAGTAGAGTGTAGGGAGATTGACGTCATATTATGTCATTCTCTGCGTTTCATGGGAATGGTCAGGTGCAGAAGTGCTCTTTGCGGATGATTTACTTGTTGGATTTCTTTACAGAATCATGACCAATGTTGTTTTTCACCAGGAATTCCACGGTTAAACAACATTATTTAAGAAATAAGTTGAAATAGTGCGGACTGATAGCTTCAACAAAACCAGGGACAGTTAATTAACAACCTCATAGTGCAGAGTAGGTCTGTCTTTAAAGGTTTACAAGTTGTCATTAAAATACACCTGATACAATGATTGAGATTTTTACTTCTGGAAGCCAAATGTGTTGCTTTCCATGACTGTGGTGGTTTGTTTGTGCCTCCTAACCAGTCCGACACAGCAATACTGTCTCAACCAATGGAGTGAGTTTGGGGCGGGGCTATCTGTTTGACTGACCAATAGCAGATGGGGAGAGTGTTTGCAATATTTTAAAAATTATTTATTATTAATCTATTTATTTATTAATTTAGTATTTATTTACTTTTTTTTAAAACTATTATTATTTGTTTTTGTTATTACTATTCACCTCTCTTCCACTCTTATGTTCTGTTTCTAAATTGCTTTCTCAGCTGTTATTTAACTTTCTTTTTTTATTTTATATTATTTTTGCTCCTCACTATCTCTCAGGTGTGTTGTTCAGTATTGAGGTCACGTCGACATATTTTGCAGTGAGGAATTACTGGAGAGGATATTTCGCTGCCACATTCAGTGCCTTCATATTCCGAGTACTGTCAGTGTGGAACAAAGATTCTGGTGAGACACACACACACACACACCAGCAGATATGATAAATTAATAATAAATTAATTTCATGCTAGATGTCAAGCTGTCCACTGCTTACTGATCTCTATAAATTAAATACATTATACAACATTTAGTTCCGGTCGTCAGTTTTGATCAGCTGAGCAATGTTCCAAAAGTGCTGATGTACAGTCCAACAACAATAAGACTTTTCACTCTTTCTATCAGTCTGCTTGTGTGCATGTTTCAGACAGGCTTTCAGTCTGTTTATTAGTGGTGGGTATTTTTCAGTGACTTATTTTGTAGGTTACATTGTTACAGCAGTAGAAGAGTGAGTCACTGAATAATTCACTCA
Source organism: Sinocyclocheilus rhinocerous (assembly GCF_001515625.1). Taxonomy (NCBI): domain Eukaryota; kingdom Metazoa; phylum Chordata; class Actinopteri; order Cypriniformes; family Cyprinidae; genus Sinocyclocheilus; species Sinocyclocheilus rhinocerous. The sequence continues at coordinate 112,113 of NW_015633594.1, forward strand.
GTTATTTCATTCCGTATAATAGTGTTTATTTCAGTAAACAGACACCATTGTTGACACACAACATTTCATCCTGCTTTACCTTCATTTTTAAGTATTTTCATTGGAGGAAAAAAATAGACAAAGTGTCAATATTGTGTCTGCTTAATATTAACTTAATGTTTATTGAACTGTTGTATAAAAGTAATATTACACAAGCATACTTAGTGTAGTAATGATATTCAGAACAACAGCGATTTTGCTTAAAGACTAAAACATATTTGTTTTTTCCCACAGTTACGATTACAGCACTGTTTCGTACAAACTTTCGTATGGACTTCCCCTTTGACCTGCAGGAACTGCCAGCTTTTGCAATAATTGGGTGTGTGGGTTAGTGTGTGTCTATGTACGTGCATGTACAGTATGTGCAGTTATTGATTCATTATGTGTATATGCACCTAAAAAAGATTGTTTACCATAAATGTAGCTGTATATATAAAGTGAAAGTGATGTGACGTGTAGCCAAGTATGGTGTCCCATACTCGGAATTTGTGCTCTGCATTTAACCCATCCAAGTGCACACACAGTAGTCAGTAGTGAACACACACACACACACACACCTGGAGCAGTGGGCAGCCATATTGCTGCAGTGCCCGGGGAGCAGTTGGGGGTTCGGTGCCTTGCTCAAGTGTCTCACCTCAGTCGTGGTATTGAGGGTGGAAGAGAGCGCTGTACATTCACTCCCCCACCTACAATTCCTGCTGGACCTGAGACTCGAATCCTCGACCTTTGGGTTACAAGTCCGACTCTCTAACCATTAGGCCACGACTGCCCCATATAATGTTGTATCTTCAAATAGATTTCACAATTTTTCTGGCTGATGTTTCTAAATTTGTGTGTGTGTTTGTAGGATCTCATGTGGGTTTCTAGGGGCGTTCTTTGTCTATCTGAACAGACAAGTTGTTCTGATCATGAGGAGACCGACGGCTCTTAAGCGCTTCCTCACAAAACAGCAAGTCACCATTTACATATGAGTAAACTTTTCATAAACCAATTTTAGCTTTAAAATTAATTTATTATTCTATTATTTTACTTGTATTGCATATGACATTGACAATGACATTAATAGTATCAAAATATCAGGATAATACACCATTTCACCATTTCAATTACGTCTGTTTGTGTTTATTTGTTGTAGCCGCTTGATTTACCCTGGTGCTGTGACACTAATTATAGCCTCCTTCACATTTCCTCCTGGGTTCGGCCAGTTCATGGCTGGAGAGGTGTGTATTTGCTTGGATATACTATACACTTGCATTTTAAGTAGACATCCACAGAGCAGTGTTACTGAGACTTAACCAGTTGAGAAGCCTTTTTTTTTGTTTGTTTGTTTGTTTGTTTGTTTGTTAATGTGTTGTGGCTGCAAGAGCCAAATTTAAAAAACAACCTTTGAGCATGCACTGAATTATTTCGTTTAAAACTAATCTTTTAAAAGTGCACTCAGGTTTTCCTATGTTTCACTTGTTTATCTTAGTAGTTTTTTTTTTATATTGACACGTAGTTTGTTTGGTGAACTTCACAAAAAAACATGTTTGTTTTGTTCTTTTCCATTGATGTGCTTGCGGTTGCACTTTGAAGTTGACTGATTTAGTTGTTATTGTGTCTGTTTATGTATGCACATTGTGCTTGTTATATTGTTTGGTTTGATCGTTTATATGTGCTTTTATGTTTACGTTGTGTAAAGAACTGGCTAAAAGTGCTTTATAAAATAAACATTATTATTATTATTATCTACAGAGTATTATTATCATCATTATTATTATTATCTACAGTGTATTATTATTATCTATCCCTGCATGTCATGTGTGTGTCTCTGTAATCATGAGTAATTCTTGACATGTTTAAAACGTCTGGTCATGTGACCTCAACATGGTGGCATCCAAATGGGGGTGACTCACTCCATGTAGAATTAAGCAGCTTTTTTTATTATTCATCTCATGTGAGTATTTATCATATTACTGATATTTCCAGAAATTGCTTTTCATTTGTTTGTTTTTTTAAATGACTGAGTGCACTTTTAATTTTTGAGAAACACCAGTTCCTACACCACTGTAGGTTTTCACGTTCTGAATATGGCTACTTCATTGTAACGAGCATTGTAACGTTTAGCCTAGATTAGCTAGTTTATTGAAGCGTAACACTGTCATTAAAGAGCTGCTTGAGACTCACAAGGCAGCTGCTGTTTTAAAAAACAACCTTTGAGCATGCACTGAATTATTTCGTTTAAAACTAATCTTTTAAAAGTGCACTCAGGTTTTCCTATGTTTCACTTGTTTATCTTAGTAGTTTTTTTTTTATATTGACACGTAGTTTGTTTGGTGAACTTCACAAAAAAACATGTTTGTTTTGTTCTTTTCCATTGATGTGCTTGCGGTTGCACTTTGAAGTTGACTGATTTAGTTGTTATTGTGTCTGTTTATGTATGCACATTGTGCTTGTTATATTGTTTGGTTTGATCGTTTATATGTGCTTTTATGTTTACGTTGTGTAAAGAACTGGCTAAAAGTGCTTTATAAAATAAACATTATTATTATTATTATCTACAGAGTATTATTATCATCATTATTATTATTATCTACAGTGTATTATTATTATCTATCCCTGCATGTCATGTGTGTGTCTCTGTAATCATGAGTAATTCTTGACATGTTTAAAACGTCTGGTCATGTGACCTCAACATGGTGGCATCCAAATGGGGGTGACTCACTCCATGTAGAATTAAGCAGCTTTTTTTATTATTCATCTCATGTGAGTATTTATCATATTACTGATATTTCCAGAAATTGCTTTTCATTTGTTTGTTTTTTTAAATGACTGAGTGCACTTTTAATTTTTGAGAAACACCAGTTCCTACACCACTGTAGGTTTTCACGTTCTGAATATGGCTACTTCATTGTAACGAGCATTGTAACGTTTAGCCTAGATTAGCTAGTTTATTGAAGCGTAACACTGTCATTAAAGAGCTGCTTGAGACTCACAAGGCAGCTGCTGTTTCCCTTCACTGCTACGTCATGAATGAGTCCTTTGGAAGTCTTTTAATATGTGGAGTCTCTGTTTCTCTTTTGTCACACAGCTGATGCCAAGAGAGTGCATTAATTCACTGTTTGATAACTTCACTTGGACAAAGATCTGGGGTTCACCGGCTCCACCCGGATTGGGTCACTCTGCTGCCTGGCTCCACCCACAAGTCAGCGTCTTCGTCATCCTTCTCCTCTTCTTCGTCATGAAGGTGCTGGCTTGTTGTAGAAAGATTTCTGTGACCAAATTTCATAATGTATGCTGTGTAAATGCTAATTTCCTTTTGATCTCCCGTTCGCACAGTTCTGGATGTCAGCAGTCTCTACTACAATGCCAGTCCCTTCTGGAGCTTTCATGCCTGTTTTTATATTGGGTCAGTCATTCTTTTTTGATTAGCATGTCATGCAACTTTCTGAGACCTAGCAATTAATTTTGGTTATTATATTGGATGTATCATGTTGTTTACATCTCAGTGTCCATATATTCAAAGTCCTGATGCAAGCTTTTATGTGTTACCAAATATTTAGTGGGTATGGCTAGTATAATATTAATCCTGTGAAGCTTGACATGTGAAAAGTTCATACTTTTGCCCAATATCAGGCATTTATGTCTCACATAGCTTGATATAGGAGAATATGGCGCTCATGCTCAAGGAGGAAAAAACATCTCAATTTTATTCAGAGGGCCAAAACTGAGCAAAATTATGCAATTTAGTGCAGTTGCTGATATTTATTTGGCCAAAAGTAAGATGCAGTTCTGATAGCTTGTAATGTAAATCAGATCTTTATAACAGTATAGCAGACTGCTTACATAAAATGCATATAAATATCAGTTTTCACACTATATCTTCTAATAATAACAGTAAATTAGTAAGAAGATTTTTAAATGCAATACAACAATGCAAATCATAATTGAATGCAATACAATGATGAGTGAGATGTGTAAAAATAAACATTTCCCAAAAGCCTGACATATCCTATTTGATACAAACATTTTGAAATTATTTTTCTAAAAATGGTGTATGGATAATCAAGTAAACCTAAGTTGCTTTAGTCCAGTAAGTGTTTATCTTGTAATATTACTGACAATATAAAATATATTCTGCGTTTACTTCACGAAAGTCTGTAAAGATCACATCAAAATATCATTTTTAGAATGATAAATCTAAAAACTATACTAAAAGCTTTCAATTGCTAACTATCAATCAGACAACAGAAGGCATGTGAAAGATTGCGTACAACAGGTTTTTCAGCAAAGTTTTGATCATGTTAATTTAAAGGCCTTAGAAACTCGCATAGCAAATGTGATATGGTAGGCTTTGCAGGGTAAAAATAATTACATAATGAGACACATATATATTATTTTTAATTGTAATGTGACTGAAATAATATGATAATGTTTCTGAAACAAGCAGGAGCAGCATTTGGCCGTTTGGTGGGTGAGATTATGGCCACGCTGTTTCCGAATGGAATTCTGTTTGATGGGATCGTGTACCAAATCCTGCCTGGAGGCTACGCAGTGATAGGTCTGCAAAAATTCCCCTTCCAGCCAATCCTTCACACCCCTAAAATCCAGTTTTACTCTTAAAGTAGCAGATTTATACTTCTCGTATGCTTCCCCTTTCAAATTTTCTGCATCTGACCCCCTGCTTCTCCCTGTGTGTGTTTGTGTGTGTGTGTAGGGGCAGCAGCTATGACAGGAGCAGTCACACACACAGTTTCAACAGCAGTCATCTGTTTTGAACTGACGGGTCAAATCTCGCACATCCTGCCCATGATGGTGGCCGTGATTCTCGCCAACATGGTGGCACAGGGTCTACAGCCTTCTCTTTATGACTCCATCATTCAGGTCAAAAAGCTGCCCTATCTTCCAGAGCTCGGCATTGGCCACATCAGGTACCACTACCAGATCTCTAGAGACTGGTGTAGTTTTAGATGTGATATATCGGATCTGAATTGATGATAGTATCTTTGACCTCTTTTCCCTTCAAACAATATAACTACTTTAGAGGTTTATTTGATGGTTTTGTAATGAAAAAATTAAAAGAAACTATTTTGACATAAAATCTCTCTCTCTTTCTCTGCATGGCAGTAAATATAATATCTTTGTGGAGGACATCATGGTGAAGAAAATAAAGTTTCTGTCACCTCAGTCCACTTACAGAGAGCTGAATGATCTCCTGGAGTCCACGTCTCTCAAAACCATCCCGCTCGTCGACTCCAAAGGTCTGTGTTGGGTGAACAAACCACTTTGTAGTCATATTGCAGATTATATTTCCTATTGAAAAGACCAGTTTATACCAGTGTGAATTTCCTATTTAAGATGGTTGAAGACCTGTTTCTAGTAAAAAAAACTGTGATAATTGTGTGTTCAAAATAATAAATAGTCACTTTGTGAGAAGTAAAGTCACAATTACAAAAAAAGTCACAGTTACAGTTAATTATTCAAATTTAGTAATTACGAGAAGCTGTTGCAATTGTGAGATATTAATTCACTCTGCAAGATATAGTACGGAAACCCATTTCTGTCTCAGAGTAAAAAATAAAAAAGGTAACTGTGAGACGAAGTTAATAATAAATAGTCAGATTATGAAAAAATAGTCACATTTACAAAAAAAAAAAAAAAACACAATTAAATTCTCTGTTATGCTGTATAGTCAAATCGAAAGATATAAAGTTTCAATCATGAAAAATAGTCACAATTAAGAGAGATGGTTACAATTGTGAGATATAAAGTTACATTGCAAGAAATAAAGTTACATTGTGAGATATACAGTCACAATTGAGAGAAATAAAGACACAGTTATGAGAAAACAGTCGCAACAATGAGATATAAAGTCACACTGCAAAATATATTATAGAAGCCCATTTTCATCAAAGAGTACAAAATAAAGGTAATTATGAGGTAAAGTTAAAAATAATAAATAGTCATATTATTAGAGCAATTATGAGAATTATGAGCAATTATGAGAAATTGTCACAGTTGTTAAATATAAAGTCACATTGTGAGAAATAAAATTGCAATTACGGGAAACATAATTGCAATTATGAGAGATATATTTACAATAGCTTTTTTTTAAATGACACGGAAACAGCTTCTGTACCATAGCCACACTGCTCATCAGCAAAATTAAACTGGTTAAGCTAGTCAACCAGCATGGTCTTTCTGGTGAAACTGGTTTACCAAAGACATCTTGTTACCGCACGCATTATGATAGACCTATAGAAAAAAATATTTGAATCTTTTTCTTTTCTAAGAATGGCTTAACTTGAAGTGCTGTAAGTTCAAAAGCTAGTTAATATATGCTTTTTAGAAAGATTGTCTAACATGTGTAGGTGTGTGATGATTCCTTTTGGCAAAAATGTGAAATTTAAAGAAAAGAAAAAAAAAAGTCAATTATTTTCCCACGCCCAGAGTCAATGATTCTATTGGGCTCCATTGAGAGATGTGAACTTCAGGCCGCCTCGGATTGGTGGCTCTCAGCCGAGAGGCGGGTTTATAACCGAGGTGAGGGCGTTTCCAGCCCAGGGTCACAGGTCAACTGGGAGTCCTTCGCCTTTGTGGATGAGGAGGTTGGAGAGGAGAATGGAGACAAGGTGAGAAGAGCTCCACAAGTATTATCACACACTGTTTTTCCCAGAAAAACCCCTAAGAGAACATCTTTGTTCTCTTTTTGTTTTGCTCAGAGGCAGATTTGAAGTTCTCTGATCTGACATCAATACGCAGAGCTTTATGCCAAATAAATGTTATTTTCTGAAAATCAAGCAAATTATTTGAGTGTACTAATCTTACACTGTTACTAAAATGATTAACAGGGTAACAGAGTCTCTGAAGAGTGTAACGGCCCACTGGGGTCCACCAAAACCACAGACATCTCCACTAATCACACCACATCTGGTAAGTTTATATGTGTTGTTACCTGGCAACACATTCTTAAAGGTTCTAGCTGATCAGTATCCAGCTCTACACCAATTCAGCATATAGACCTTGTGTTAGAATGTATTCACGAAACCAATTCAAGCTCATTCATTCCAGCTAAATGTTCACCAGTAGAAGTGTCTCATATCAAAGTTGGCTTGTTTAAATTGAAGCGGTGTTCTTCAAATCATAACAGGTGCCCTGCAGTCCGTGAGGAGGACGCTTCATCGTCTTTTCTCCTCGTCTTCCTCATCAGGGCAGACTGAACCAGAGGTGTGTTTTTTTAGATTGTCATTTACTAGGACAGTGTAACTTACTGAAGACATGAGTGGAGTTAACATGAGTGTATGAGTTTAAAACTAGGAAATCATCTACGACATGCTTTTAATTATCTCATATCCCTCATTTTGTAAAAACAAATAAAATCTTGTGTACTGTAATGGACCAACAAGTTTATTGGCTATACAGTACATGGTTATGGCAGGAGTTTTGATAAATCTTTGCGCAGACGAATGCACAGACGATTTTATTTTTTTGATTTTATATGAATTATATTGAAGGTAAATTTGTTTATATACTGTTGTTTACAGTACACATTGTTTCAAAGCAGCTTCACAGACAATGTTTATTATGTCTTAATGTCTTCATGCTTTATAGTCGCATTTAGCAGATTAGAGCTGGCCAATAATATAGTTTGCATTTTGTGACAATACAGATAAAGTTGGACATACTTATATATGCAACTTTATATAAAGAGCTGGGTGATACGTACATTTTGCATCAAAATAAATGTATTATCAAAAGTTCAGTTCTTGTTCTGAAGCCTGACAGTGCAAGTTTTATTTTCGTATTACTTTAAAAATAATACTAATACAAGATAATACACCAGCAAAAATAAAAAATTTGAAATTGAATGTATCTGCTAAGCCAATTATGTAATTGCCTAAAATTATAGGCTTATGATATTTAGTTAGTGTCATAATTTTCATGCAAAAACCGTTGCCTCTGACAGTGCAAGTTTTATTTTCGTATTACTTTAAAAATAATACTAATACAAAATAATACACCAGCAAAAATAAAAAATTTGAAATTGAATATGTATCTGCTAAGCCAATTATGTAATTGCCTAAAATTATAGGCTTATGATATTTAGTTAGTGTCATAATTTTCATGCAAAAACCGTTGCCCCTAGTAACTAAAATCAATTGCTTTTTACTTTTGATTCTGTTTTTCCATATAAAAGTTTTCTTTAGCAATTTCTGTTTATTGTTGAAGCTGGCATATTTTAACTGTAAATCGAGAGAAATCTCACATTTTTAGATTCTTGTGTTTTAAAAGCTGGTTGTGACACATTTTGTCTTTTCACTTTCCAGTCCATGAGATCACAATTTCAGTTATCAGCTCGCACCAGCAGGTGGTGTCAAACACGCTGTGTAGGGCAGGTGGAGTCGCAAAACAGGATAAAAAATTTACAGGGTTATTTTGAGTGAATTATGATGTTATCCTCCAAACATTCGTGTACTACTTCTGACCCTCTGTCTCCCTCTCATTCCTCTCTCTGTAGAGCCCTGCAGCTCCTCCTGTAGTTGATAACATGACTCCTGAAGAGGTAGGGTGATGAATTGATTTATTTTCACTGCAGTTCAGACAGTCGGCTACAATTAGCACATCAGACCCAAAGCTGTCTGTGAGCTGTCAGTCACTCGCAGTGACTTTAGGACCCTGATTATGTTGTATTGGGGTGTTCAGATCAAAGCCTGGGAAGAGGAAGAGCTGGAAAAGCCGATTGACATTGATCAGATCCGTGTTGACCCCTCACCTTTTCAGCTGGTGGAGAGAACATCTTTGCATAAGGTAATCCAAAATCCGACTGAGATCACACATGAAATACTGTGTATTATATTGAGGATTTATGTCTTTCCAAGTGAATCATGATTTAGTCTTTTATCTATCTGTATTTGAATGTCAGTCCAAAGCACTCCTTATTTCATGCCCTCAGGGAAATGTGTTTTTCGATAAAAACAGCACCATTATACCCTGCATTCTGGTGTTTATATGTTAATATATTTTTCAAATTAAAAAAAATTACAGTATTGTATTCTGCATTCATATAATGATATTAATATTATTAATAATAATAATAAAGAAATTATATATATATATATATATATATATATATATATAATA